>NW_005370191.1:1084791-1092890 GCF_000412655.1 Myotis brandtii | reverse complement strand
CATCCACCTTGGCCTGGCGCTGCCTGCTCACCTGTTCCACCATCCCACCACGGTCCCACTCTCATCAGGGCCCATAGGGGCTGGCAGCGTCTCCACTGCCGCCCACTACCAGCACCACGTTGCCGATGCCCACCATGTTTCACACCGCCCCCTGGTGGTCAGTGCACATCATAGCAGGCAGTCAAATGCCAGGTCTCTGGGTCAAATGAGGCCCGAGGGGACAATTTGCATATTAGGCTTTTATTATATAGGATATTGTAATATTTATTAATAAAATATGATGTCTTTTTCAAAATTCCAGAAGCAAGTTGGGGTAGAGATGAAACTAGACTGGCCATGAGCTGTTAACTGGTAAAGCTGGTGATGGTACATGGGGGGTTGTTACAGCCATCTCTCTACTTTGATGTATGTTTGAAATATTTCATAAGGAAAATTTCTTCTTAAGTGCTTTTCAAGATACCAAGCAGCAGCAATGCTAGCTTCTTCAAGAAGTCTTTATTACCATATAGGTCTTCTCCCCTCCAAAAAAAATAAAAAGGAAAAAAAAGATTATGAGGAAGGAGAGAGAGAGAGAGAAAGTAGGAGGGAAGGAAGGAGGAAAAAAAGCAACCTTCCACTACTGTCTTTAAGACACTATAAAGCTAAGGCAGGGGGCAAAAGAAGAGCAGTGTGGCTCACTAGGAGGGGGGCTTATTGAACAAGTTATCATGTCAGCAGAGAAAACAAGCCATGTCAGTATTAGATCATTAAATCAGCATTCTGGCAAAAAAACAATATTTCCAAACATTCTGATGACAGCTGGATCAAACCCGCCAATACTTGACAGTAATAAATATAGTTATTTGGGAAGAAAAATAGGGAGTGACCTTACAGTTCCACTGAAATATGCCAAATAAGGAAAGCTTGAAGCTGTAGGAAATGGAAAAGAACGGCTAATATTTGGCAAGCTTCCTTTATGATCAACAAATTAAAATGTTAAGGAAGCAATTTGTTGAGAAAAGATATTTTTAAAAGGAGCTGAATCATGCAGGTTCAGCCCCGGATATGGTCAATTGGTAATTTTAAATCATTTTTTAAAAGTTAATGTTTTCAGCCCCCAGAAATTGCATTTAAAACATTGCTGAGTTAATCATAAACCCCCTCACCCCCAGGTCAGGTGGAGGGAAGAAGGCCTCAACTTAGTTTCACTGCAGCTCTGCCCTTAACCCCTGGCTCAGCAACTGCAAGTCAGCTTCCACTGGAGTCACTTTAATGACAAAGAGGATAAACAAAATTACAGCCTCGAGTCTAGCTTTACATTTCCAAAGACACTCTGGATGCCAATCCATTTTCAATCATTAGCCATCTGACCTACTTTGAATCTAGAAAGCTTAATGTTACTGGATTTCTTCAACGACAAAAAAGTATTAGTGCTCTGGTTTTCACAATTTATGAATAAATAGGAAGGCGTTCTGGTGATTAAAAAGCCATTCCCATTCTAAAGGCAAAAAGTGTACCTTATATTAAGGCACCACAGTTCACGTAAGGGGTAGGGGAGGACAGCTTTATAGTGGCTCATGTGATAAGTCACTGAAAAAAGTCTGGGAGAGGGGCGAGAGTGGCCGGGAGCAGGTGCTATTTCATATGGGGTAGGAAGGGGACCTCTGAGCTGAGAGACCTGAAGGAAGTAAAGCAAACCAAAATTAGTGGCTACGATGGAACCCTCACCAACATCCCCCAAAACAGAAACTGAAAACGCTTATTGCAACATTTTTGTCTATTTGCTTGGTTACAAGCTGCTTTAGCTTTGTCATAACCTTGAGGAATCTAGATATCACATTTTTTTTAATCAAGCTCCCTGATAATGAGCCCTACTCCTCAGTAACAAATGAAATACAGTGTCTGATTTTCAAAATACTATTTGTTCTGGCATCAGCACTGTGCTGAGCAGAGCGCCTGGGCTGTGCTCTCAGCATTGTTAAACCTCTCAGCCTGGGGTCATTGATGGGTGATGTGATCTGTATTGAACCAACTATCTGGAATGGCCTTGAGTGACTGTCCAGGCAGAGCCCAAGGAATAGATGGCTCCAAGGAGAACAATTGAGCTCCTGTAAGAACTGCCAGCACCCAGTGCCCACGTGCCCACCTGCCCACAGCCCAAAAGGGACAAGGCTAACCAGAGAAAACATATGGGAACAAATTCAGCTGCCCCAATGTCCATACGATTCATTACAATCAAACAAAATTAACCATGGTTAGTTCCATCAGCTGGCCAAACATTCGTCTCGTCCACAGCCAGAATGAAAACCAGAACCCCTCATCTGTTGGTGAAGTTCATAAACAGTACTTGCCTCGGGCACAGGAAAATCACCTCCACTTCCCTCATAGACTAGGGCCCCCATGACCCCATTAGGATAGAGGTCGGTTCAGCATGTCTTGTAAGGACTTGGTAGGATTTGCTTCACATTCAGTTTTAGTCAGCTTTCACGTGGCTAGCTGAATATACAATCTCTCTGCAAAGCTGGCTACTGCATAGTGGCTGGGGCGCTGCTGTACGCAGAATATCCAAGCCACATGATCAATGAGGAGCAAGCAGGCAAACTGAGAGCACTGGTGGCCACACATTCACTCAATGTCAGTAAGGCGTCCATGGAGCAGCCAGGGTTCCGAGTGGGCTCATGCAACCTCACTGTGAGGACAATCCATTCCCTGGCCTCGGCATGCTTACTGTTAAGTAAACCTGAAGAAGATGATCTCCGAAAATCACCAGAAGAACAGCTAAGAAAAATAAAATAAAATAAAACCTCCTTGCAAGTATGCAAAGCCACAGGAGGGCTAAGTCATTCTGAGCTAAGTCAAGGTAAGGGGGGCCACACCAGCCTTGTAAGGGCAGAGGGGGGGCCAGAAAAGCTCTGTCCACCCCTTCCTGCTCGTTTATGGGGAAACAATCCTCAGAGTTTAAAGGAGCCCAGCATATTAATCCTCAACTGGTTAAATCCTATCCTCTTGCTTCACCTGAGTCCAACCTCATTTGGCTTTAATTCAAAACAGCTGATTTCAGAGGCGCTCATCCTCATTTTTCATTCTAGTCCACATCATTCCAAAAGCCGACTACTAAGTCAGAGTGGTGAAAGGCCTTTCTGTGCTGAAAACATCTTTTATGTATTGAAAGTGGATGAAAGCCATGCATTTTGACTCCTTAAAAAAAGCATTTCTTTTTATTTCTACAGATATTTTAAAAATATGACATTTATTGAATGCTATTCCTATTATATGCAAGGCACTGTGGGAGGTGCTGGAGTTTCAAGATTCAAGTACAATCCCTGTGCTGATAAGCTGACCACCTGGAAGAGGGACAAAACCAGGACCCAGATGACTGAAATACTAGGTGCGGTGAGGGCAGAAATATAGGGCAGGCCTAGTGTGAGCCAGGGGTTCAGAGGAGGGCAGATTCCATAGCTGGAGGGGATCTGAAGGGCTTCCTTCACACAGAAACAGGAACTTGAACTGGGCAAGACTTCAGAGGCCGAGGGACAAGGATGGAGAGGGAGTGTGCTCCAGGCAGAAGGCACAGAGTGAGTCTGCTCTACAGCAGTGTGACTGAGGGCGCAGGGCTCAAACACCCAGGGGCCTGGTATGGCTGGCACTTATGGGAGTCCAGGAGGTGGCAGCAAGCAGCAGAAAGAGGTTACACAGACAGGTCAGTGAGGATGAGGCCCAGGGAGGGATCACAGAATTAATTTGGCTTCAAGAAAGCAGTTTCATTTAATGATGAAGAGGGAACCAGAGAGAAGAGGAAACCTTGTAGACACCTCATGGGGGTCAAGAGGAGGTTTTTCCTCAAATGCACAAGCAACAGTGGCACAGCAGCGACTGGCTGCCCCAGCGCTGTCAGAATTGGAGGAACAGTTGAACTTCGTCTAACTGGGGCAGCTTTTGAAGTCACTAACCACAAGGAGGAAGCATTCCTTCAGGCCTGCAGGAAATAGATTGCGTCGCTGTGTCTGTCCTGGCTGGGAGCGGCACAGCCCTCTGGGGTTTCCATCGAGGGGGAACAAAACCCGTCTGCTCGTGCCATCTCTCTGTGAAGCCCGCTTCATTTCCACATCCACCAGACTTCGTGACAGGCCCATTTTTAGAGCCTTCAATTACAGAATGGAAAACACCAGCTCAGAGAAACAATTAAGGTTAGGGAGGAGAATGGATGAAGACACAATGCTAATGAAGTAAACACCGCAACTGTGGAATAACATTCTGGTCAGTACACATCAGTGAAGACTACAGCATGCCTTACTTGCACACTTCCAGCTGACCCAAGCTGTTTCTTAACACAAGGGGAGAACACAGAAAGAGTGCCAGACTGAATGTTGTGACCAAGTGATAAAACTACCTGCAAAACCCTGATGACTCTCCTACTGTGCCACCTGTAAACTCAGGTAAAATCCCAAGCCCTGTTTGCTATTTCTCGATGAGAAGTAGCCAGACACTATGGTGAAGAGAGACCACATGCAGCAGGTGTGGTCCCTCAGCCCAGGATGGCCCCTGGCAGGCAAGACCACCAGGCCAGATTAATGGGATTCAGAAGCCCCAGAGGACACAGGCTGCTGCGAAGGCTGTGGGGTTTCAGAGAAGTTACAGCTCCTGGGACTGGGCAGGCAGAGATGGTTTCTCAGGGAGGCACGGCCTCAGGTGCAGGCTCCAAGGGACAGGGTTCACCCTGCACAAGGGGAGAAGAGTGAGTTCTGAGGCAGGAAATTAGACCTCAAAGTGTTGGGGAAGATAGCAAGCAAGAGGGCAGGAGATAAAATAACAGAGTGGGAGGTATGTAACCATTATAGCAGATCATTGCAATCCAAGTTGTCTGTTTTTAGTCCTTTGAGAGAGAGTAAAAATAGGTGGGAGAACCACTATTGAGAATGAGGTACCACATAAATGTGAGATGGGGGTCATTTCTTAGTCCAAAGATGTTACGGTTAATAATAGCTCCCATTACAGAGCAGCTACCCACAGGCACCTCACATCTATTCCCTCATTGTGTGTTTTTAACAAACCAGTTAGGAAAGTCTCACCTTTTGCAGATGAGCGAGTGGAGACATCCAACCACTCAGTGATGGAAACAGCATTTGTACACAGGTCTCAAGTTCCAAAGCCCATGCTGTTTCTTCTTCCCATCACAATCAAGCTTCCCACACCAATGAGACCAGTGTTCTTGGTGTTTCATGAAGTTACTCTGAAGATGATCCCAACATGTGTTAATCATGTGTCATTCACTGGCAGCCTGGTTGGAAGGAGCTCCCAAAAGATTGCTTTGAAAGGCAAAACTAATGTGTTAGTTATAAAACCGGTGTCATCATATATAGCCTTACCCCATACATAAATTTAGGCATTTTAAAAATGTGTGACTTCGAGTTTTGCTCCCTCCAGAACAGCAAAGCCTAAACTCACAGGAGAAAGAGAAAAATAAGGGTAAAGCAAAGGAAAAGCCCACTAAATCTTAGAAGCTAGAAAGCTGCTGCACCAGCCATAGCAGCGTTCACAGATCAGAGGCTCATAGCCCAGCCTCAAGATGGGACACCCACACACAGCCAGCTAATTCATGCCACAGAATTTAGAAAGGCTCAGAAAGGAGGAACAACAGGGACTTCAGAAGGTGGGGGAGGGGGGGCGGGAATGCAAAGTAAGCAAAATGCCAGTAACAGGAGCAGTCACAGTCCTCCCCTACCTCTTGCAGCCAAGGTACCCCCTCCCCCATGGTAGACAGAACATGGGGTTTCTCTAAGTCATATGCAGGGCACTGAGTGACCTTCCCTAGCCTGGCTCCTAGAAGATACGTGGTCATACAGCTCCTACCAGCAGGGAAACTGAGGGCTTCTCACTAGAGAAACTGTCAGACCAAGAGAAAAGAGCCACAATTACTGACACCTGGGGGACTCCCCTCAAGAAAACACTGGACTGATCACTTACAGTGAAGGCCATTAATAGATTGTCCCCCAAAAACATCACACACACATACACACACACACACACACCTTCCATATAAGCATGCTATTAGACATGGACAAACAATTAAATGTCAGCATTTAAAGGAAACCTGTAAATGGAACTAAAACAAAAAGAGAAAAAAAGAACAAACAAACCAACAGGAGAAAAGATAAATAAAATTGGTCTAGTCACACAACTGGGCATCAATATCAGAGATAATAGAGATCAGGTTTACTACAACATCATAGATGAATCTCTATAACAAAAATTGAGTCAAAAAAGCAAGTTGTGGAAGTCTACACAGAATGATAATATCGTTTTTATAGAGATAAAAACCAAGCAAGAGTAAATAATATGGCATTTAAGCATATACAGGATGGGGCAAAAGTAGGTTTACAGTTGTGAGTATACAAAACAGACCTTATTCTTGTATTATTATTTATTGTTGTATTCTTTTTCATACTCCACCCTGTATACAACTGTGATAAAAACATTATTTTAAGGCTATGACACAATAAATACAAAATTTAGGACAATAGTTACCTGTCCTGGATAGGGAAGCGGAAAAATGGGGAGGCAGGGTAGGGTGAGAGGAATATAGGCTAATGCAAATTATTGGTAACATTCTGGTTCTTAGGTTGAGGTTGGGCTGAGGGGAGTACTAGTTACATTATTATTCTTTATAACCAAAATGTTCTACATACAATTGTTTTACATATATTAAATAATTCATTTCTTAAAGATTTTAAAAAGTAAAATCAAAGAGAAGTCAATGCAGAGAACCGAAGGAAAAAAAACTGTGGCAAATGTAGGTAGTGAGATAAAGAAGACACTGCATCTATGAAACAAGAACAGGTCAGAATGGAACATTCAGAGAACAAGAAAGGAAACTCAGAAGTTAAAAATACAACAGATAAAATATCAGACAGATTCGAAGGTTGAAAAATCTCCCAGAGAATACATCACAAAAGACAGAGACATGAAAAATGAAAGGTGAGAAAAATCAGCAGATGCATCCACGAGGCCTAACATCTGAATAATCAGTTCCAGAAGACAGAAAACAGAGGCAAGACACACACCAAGGCACATTTTCAAACCTGAGAACGAGAATGAAGCATCGACTCTAGAAGGTGTTAGAGAGAAACAGCACAGGTCAGGAAACCAGAATGCCCTCAAGAAGGTGAGCCCTGGATGTCATGTATTTCCAAATGGAGGGCACTGCTTTCCAATCTGAGATTTTACGCTTGCCAACAACCATAGGAGACCAGAATGAAGACCTTGTCAGATCCACAGGTACAGACACTCTTTATCAGGAAGCTATTGGAGACATCTCCCCAAATGAGAGATGAACCAAGAAAGACAGGGGGACTCAAAGCAGGTGAGAAGGAAAGGGAGGCCCCAAATGATGGGGAAGGAAACCAGAGGGCAGCTGGGCCCTGAGCCTGGCAGCAGCCAGTCCTGGATAGAGCAGGAAAGTGAGGGGCCAGGAGGGATGTTGCCAAGAAAATTACCTATCTGATAGGTTCCCATGTTTTCAGATATATATTGCTGGAAGGGAATTTAGGAATAAATGAGATAATATGCACAGAAAACTAATATTTACATTGTCACAGCTATCCAAATGCTGAACACTTAAAATAGACTGAGCCAAGAGGAGAAACATGACTACTCAGAGAAAAAGAGGAGGCCTAGCTCCCCATGCAAGTCCCACAGTTCCCTATCAGTGAGTAATGCCTCGCCCTGGAAACCCAAGGAACAAGGCGCATAATCCTGCTACTTAGACAAACATGATGCTCTGGGGTGCAGGAACATAGCTGAGAGTGGGACAAGGGCTGGTTCTTTAACACTAAGCCTTATATTCTTTATTCAAAATGAAAATAGTCTTTTGAAAGAAAAAATACATTGAAAATAGTGACTACCTTTAGACAATTTTTATTTTAAAATAAAATATATTTACGATATACAATTGTCTTTTTTCTTTTTAATTTTGGTTTCTATAACAATTTCCAAATAATGATAACCATAAGGACCACATGGTCCTTATAACTATTTTATTCATAAGCCTCTCTCACCCATGAACATTTTCTTTCTTTTTTTTTTTTTTCTTGAGCCTCACCTGAGCATATGTTTATTGATTT
>NW_005370191.1:1077501-1084448 GCF_000412655.1 Myotis brandtii | reverse complement strand
AGGGAGAGGGAGAGGGAGAGGGAGAGGGAGAGACATCTATCGGTTGCCTTCTGTACGCGTCCCAACCAGGGATGGAACCCACAACCTAGATAGGTATGTGCCCTGACCAGGGATTGAATGCACAACCTTTTGGTACACGGGACAATGCTCCAACCAACCGAGCCATCTGGCCAGGGCACCCATGAACATTTCTCATGGCTGACCCTGGGAGGCTCCTGACCTCAGGCCTCCCTAGAGGCTGCCTGCAGCTGCTGGGACTAATAGCGCAGCCCAAGCGGCCCAGCATACCTGGGCCCATCTGGGCACCCGAAGCACTAGTGCTGCAAGGAACCATCAAGCCCCTACCAAACATTGATTTCTTTTTTTCCTTGTTATCCAAGATATTTTACTAATGAAATTTGACTTTGCTTCTGAAATCCTCACTGATGCATATTCTATACAACTACTTTACCATGTTCTCCAAATTTCGTATTTCTCTCCCTTATATAACTAAAAGTCAGATCAAAGTATGTTTTATAAGAATTTCCTACATTTGCAATTCAGGCAATAGTTCCACTCCATTCAAAATTATGTGCTATAGGAAGAAATGCTAATGTTAGCCACTCTGCCCCTCTCCCGAAACCCCAGCTCAACTCCACTTCATAAAAGACAGAGCTGACAACATGAGAACCCAAATCCGCTGCCAAGGAAGAAACACCTATTTTGGAAACAGTCTTCAAGATCCTGGCCAAGAAAACAAAACTCAGACATGTATATCACATGGCACAATCGCTGTATCCTGTTCATGGCTGTCAACGATCACTGCAGAGAGCAAACCAAGCTCTCCTAATGGGCAGAAAGATGCCTTGCAAGTATTCTGTTGGCCTACACATATTTTGTCTTGTATTTGCTGTGAGTTTAATAGGCTACTAGATATTATTCTTCTCCTTAGAGCTGAGCACATTCCAAAAGCAGAGGTTCACTCTGCACAAAAGTGGTAAATTCTGAACTAAATTTTGTCCCCATGGAGGCCTAACAGGCTGAGAAAATAGGAGGAGAAAATTCAAACAATTACTAGTCCTAATCAACATTAAGAATGAAGATACTTCATCTGAAGAAATCTTCTGCCACCTAGATCTGAAAGGGCTTCGTTTTGAAATCCCTCCTCTCTATCAGAAGTTTGCCACCAAATATTAAAAGCTGAAGGTGCCAAGTACTGCATGACTCACATTTTTCATTTACACACTGAATATTTGATGTGGAAGTTACACCCAGAAGTAGGTGTTTGCCTTAAAAAATAAACATTTCAAACTGAGGTGGGTTTAACATGTAAGCAGTTATTTTTAATCATGTAAGAGGGGAAATCTCCAAGGAAAAGCATAAAAGAAATAAAATAGTAAACAATACATCAATGCGTACCCAGTGACCCAGATGACCCTGGGATCAGTACTGACACTATGACATACGACATCTCAGTATGGATTACTATTGCTATTATTCTTTTACTATAAGGCAGGCTCTATTGGTGAGTTGCCAACACCACAATACTTTCCATGACTTTTTCATTTTGAGGCTAAAAAACATTTGGGATAGTATATCAGGCACTGTCCTAAGCTGAGTCTTAGTAAAGCCCCTATAAAGCAAGTAGTGTTATTATCACCATTATAGAGGAAGCACGTTAAGTACCCAAAGTCACACAGCTAATAAAAGGGAGAGCAAAGATTCCTTCCAAGTCAGATGGAAGTGCCCTTAGCTAGTCAGTCAGTGGGCAACTGATGGGTTCTGGGCACCTCCAAAGGCAGGCCATCTAGAAAACCCTATGTTCTCACACAGAAAGAGCTGCCATTTCCAGGGGACAATATATTATGGATTCAACACAATGAAGCTCCCAAAAGTTCATTTTCCAAACAAGTCTTTGTCTTCGGTCTTTGCCCTGACATTTGCTAAGGCAATGGTGAAAATACTACCTTCCCCATGGGGTGGCTGTAGTAGGTTTATAATCAGCACATAATTTAGTCATTTCTTAGTGGCTCAGGGTAATCAGAATGAAGGTCAATGCTGAAATCTACAATGAATCCCTACATTCCGCAACAACCTACATGTTCAAACAGCCCCAGTCTGCAATTCTAGTGACTTTCTGTTCTCGTGCTCTCAAGCTGACAGCTAGTCCTGCCTCTAGAACTTCCCTTGTCTTCTTCCAATTTGCTGCTTTAATGTGTTAGGTCCTTGAAAAGCAGATAATCAATACCATAAGAACTGTGTGTAAAAAGAGCTAGGTTTAAAATAGGCTTGGGAGAGGGCAAAGGCACCTCCCTTACATAACCACACAGTAAATACAAAATTTACTAAACGACAAACTGTGTGTCATTCCCTCCCTAACTAGCAGCTCAGCCCACTGTATGTTAACCATCTTCTGGAAAGCTCAACTTGGAAGATAAGGGAGGAGTCGCTCTATTAATATGTGAATTAAATAAAACCAATCATCTCTTTAAAAAGGATCTAGACCAGTGCTTCTCAAACTCTAATGTGCATATGAATCACCTGGGGATGTCATAAAAATGCAAAGTCTGACTCAGTCGGACTGGAGCCTAAGATTCTGCATTTCTAACAAGCTCCCAGGTCCTGTGTGGTTCATGGACCACGCTGAGTAGCAATATTCTAGATTAGAATACCTCTGCCCTATAGAATTAGAATATATGTCCCACCTCTGTCCCCATACCACAGGCTAGATAGGACCAATGGGTCTTAGCCAGGAGGTACCCAAAATTTTAGCTATACACAGTTAGTACTTCAGATGTACACAAACAGTGGAATGAACCCCTAAGTACCATCTCCCAATTTCAACAATTATGAGTTCATGGCCTGTCTATATCATACTCCGCTCCCATCATAAGGAGGTAGCCCTGGGAAAACAGGTGTGACTGGAGCAAGGCACCAGGAGGTTCCCTGAAGGGCTTATTGCATCCATCAGCCCACACCTAAGCCCCCTACCCTAACACTATCCCTCTCCACCAAACTCCTGGACTGATATTAGATGCCACCTTAACTCTCCCCCCTCGATCCCCCAGGGATAAGTGATCAGCTGATACCTTGGGGTCTAGGGCCTAGGTGACCACACAGGTCACAGCAAAAATAGCCAGAAGGAGAGCAAATACTAGAATAGGGGACAAACTAGCCTAAAAACCTGCACAGAGAAAGCAGAGTTAATGGACCTGACTGAACAAGGACTTAAAAGGAACACAGTAGAAACCAGAAGAAAGAAGAGGCTGATGGAAACAGGAAATAGGACAGAGATATTGACAAACTTTAGAAACTGGTAGGAAAAAATAAACACATGATGGGTCTTAATAATTTCAGGAATAATCCAGATTCTGAATTCCAAAAAAATAAACTAGATTTCAGAATTTTAAAATCCAGCAGAGGAAAAGTCAACCCAGTAAAACCTCACACAAAAAGATAACCCCAAAAAGGTAATGGTAAAAGGATAACAAAATAAAATTATGTAAGTCCTAATATAATCACAATTAGTATAAATATATACCAGTTAAATTCACTAATCAGACAGACTCTCAATCTGAGTTTAAAAAACAAGATCCTGTATCATATATCTAAAATAGAACACTGATAGCAAAGGATATACATAAATTAGAAATAATGGAAGAGAAAAACCATCAGGCAAACAGAAGCCAAAGCAAAAGGAAAAAACAACAACAGGAGAATAATTTTAACATCAAAACAAATAAAATTTAAGGTGGAAAAACACCATAAATGATGAAGAAAGAGTGAATATGTATCTACACAACAGAAAAGGAACGACAAATGAGGAAGATATAAAAGATGATGATCGTATATGCATCCAATAATATAATATTAAGATAATGTAATGACTGTTAAAACTACAGGAAGAACATTAGCAAAGACATAGAAGAATTATGTAACATGAATACACTCAAAATAATACACATAGAGAAAAATGTATGCCCAAATAACACATTCTTTTTAGCACCTTCTTTTTGAGAACATTTACAAAAATCCACCATGTGCAATGCACCAAAAAGTCTTATATAGTCCAAAGAATTGACAGCATGTTAACTATGTTCTCTGACCATAAGTAATAAAAATAGATATCAATAACGTAAGAAAAGTCATTACAGAAAAATGTCAAAAGTCTAAAATATATATACTATTAAATCACCTTTAGGTTAAAGAGAAAATTATATGGAAAATTACAAAATTACTAACTGAATAAAAATGAAAGCACTACATGTCAAAATTTATAGAACACAACTAAAAAACCCCAAAAACAAACAAACAAACAAAAACCCAAAGGCAATGAGACTGAAAGAGTAAAAGCTGTTTTTTTAAGATTAATAAGGTAAATAAAACTCTACAGGAGACTGAAAATAAAAGTTTTAGACAAATTCAGAAATACAGAATGTAGAAAGAAAATGAGAAATAGCTAGAACCAAAAACAGATTTACAAAAATAATAAAAATATGAACAATCATACAAATTTTAAAACCTAGATGAAATGGGTGTATTTGTAGAAAATGATAAAATGCCAAAACTGGCCTAAGAATAGAAAACTTGGATAGACCAGTAACAAAGAAAAGTGAAAGGTAAACACCTCCTAGCCCACTCTGTCTCAGGCCTGATGACTTTACAGGTAAGCCCTATCAAATTTAAGATACAGATACTAGTAATCCTCATCTTACACAAATGATTCCGAAACAATTTTAACCCATTTTATGAGACTAGTCTAGCCTCAATTAACTGGATAAGAAAATTATGGCCAATTTCATGTAGTAGCACAGTTGTCAAAACATGTATCAAATCCAACAATATTTTTTAAATACAAGACAATAAAGAGTTTATCCCAGAATGCAAGGATGATTCAACATCAGAGAATCAATTAATGTATTTTTACCATACTTATAGACTGAGGGATAAAAATTGCATGGACATGAATAGATTTCAAAGAAAAGTATTTGCTAAGGGTTAACGTCTGTTTATAATAAAAATCTCTGAGAAAATTAGGGGGAAATGGACTTAAGGTAGTTCCTTAACCTGATTAAAGCTGCTACCAAAAAAAATGCCTTTTGGCACATTACCTTTAAGACAAGGAAAGAAAAGGCAGGCCATCACCACCACTATGCAGCAGCGTCCTTGAAGTCCTGGCAGACAAAGCAAGTCACTCCAGTATAAGGAGTGGAAGGAAAAGGACAAAAAAGAAGTGTCACTTTTTTGCATGTTAGTAAAACTAATAAGAGATTCAGCAAAGCAAGCTTGCCAGTTACAAAATCAGTAAACAAAGCCAATTGTTTTCCTCTGTAACAATAATCAATTAGAAATAAATTTTAAACATAAGGCACTATTCACAATACTACAAAAAAATGTAAAGAACTAGAAATTAATCTAATAAAGAACACACAAAACCTTTATGGAGAAAAACAAGACCTACATAAATGAAGAAATATCCTTGTTCAAGGATGGGACAACTTAAATTTATTAATCTCCCCCCAAATCAATCTGCATTTTAATACAAATACAGTAAAAATTCCAGCATACTTACGGAGAAATTGACAGAAATGTGCATGAATGAATAATGAACCTTGAGTAGCTAAGATATTTTTAAAAAGAAAAGCAAAAAGGACAAATTCACCCAATCAGAAATAAAGAACCGGTTTAAACCACAGAAATTAAAATGGGTGGTACCTGTCCAAGAAGAAACAAACAGGGTCGCAGGACAAAAGAATGACCTCAGAAACATACCCACATACATATGGGGATCTCTTCAGAAATCAGCAGGTAAGACATGGGCCTGCTCAGCAGGTAGTGTTGGAAAACCTGACTACCTCACACTGGAAACAAAAATCAAATCCAACCTAAACTAAAGACCTAAATGTGGAAGACAAATCTATATGGCTATCAAAATATAAATATCTTTGTGATCTTGAGTGGGGAAAGATTTTCTTGAACAAGACTGAAATGCCACAAAACATGAGTATAAAAATTGACAAATCTGACTTCATCAAAATTAAGTTTTTCTATTTATTAAGGGACACTACAGTGAACAAACAAGGGAGGGACTGGGAAAAGATATTTGCAACTGTGAAACCAACAAAGGATTAGCATGTAAAACATACAAGGAACTTTTACAAACCAATAAAAAGATGGAAAACCATTTTTTTAAAAAAGGACAAAATATATAACCAGACACCTTACAAAAGGGGAAAACTGCAAAATCTAACAAGTATAAAAATGAGATTTATAACAAGCATAAACCTTACTGGTGATCAGAGAAAAACTGCACATCATTGAAGCACCACTTTAAAACAAGAATGGCAAAAAGTCTCTAGTCTAGGGTGTGCTGGTGAGATTGTGGGGAGAGTAAAGTACCACAGACACTTTAGGAAGCAATCTGGCAGTCCTTAGTGAATTAAGAACAATGTCATCCTGGAACTCAACAATCCAGTCCTGACATCAGTCAAGAGAGTGAAGAAGTGGGAGATACTGGGATGTTAGAGGCCACTGAGGAAGACCATCCCCAGGGAAATGGATATCTGAGCTAAGGTGGTGCTATGAACTAAACTGTGTCCCCTCAAATTCATGTTAAAGTCCTAACCTCCAGCATGATGGTATTTGGAGGTGGGGCCTTTAGAAGGAATTCAGGTTTTGATGGGATCATAAGGATGAGCCCCTCATGATGAGATCAGTACTCTTATAGGAAGAGATAAGGAGAGCTCCCACACTCCCCCTCAATACCCTCCCCATCATTTGAGGATACAGCAAAAAGATTACTGTCTACAAATTAGGAAAAAGATCCTTGCTAGGAACAGAGTCTGCAGGTAGCTTATCTTGGATTTCTTAGCCTCCAGAACTATATATATATATCTCCATCCTATCTAATAATAGACAAACATGGTAATTGACCTTACCTTCGCTACGCCTCCCATTGGCTAATCAGC
>NW_005370191.1:1059366-1075660 GCF_000412655.1 Myotis brandtii | reverse complement strand
GACCAGGGGCTGCACCTAGGGATTGGGCGTGCCCTCTGCCACCCGGGAGCAGGCCTAAGCCAGCAGGTCGTTATCTCCTGAGGGGTCCCAGACTGCGAGAGGGCACAGGCCGGGCTGAGGGACCTCCCCCCACCCCCAAGGGCACAAATTTTTGTGCACCGGGCCTCTAGTATATATATAAAAGCCTAAGCGACCGTCTGAACATTCAACCGTCCAACCGATAGCTTGACACACACTGACCACCAGGGGGGCAGACGCTCAACGCAGGAGCTGCTGAGCTGCAGTGACTTGGCAGCTGCGGTTCTCTGGGGAGCCCAATTCTGGGGTGCGTCACCCAAGAACCACCCTCTTGCAATCTGGGACCCCTTGGGGGATGTCGGAGAGCCAGTTTCGGCCCGATCTCCACAGCCAGGCCGAGGGACCCTACCGGTGCGTGAATCCGTGCACTGGGCCTCTAGTTAGCAATAAATGTCTGTTGTTTATGCCACCCAGTCTGTGGTATTTGTTACAGCAGCTCGAGCTGACTAAGATAAGTGGATTCTTAAAATGGAATCCGATGCAGCTATCATGAATGAAGGAAATTGATAGGGAGTAATGTAAACAGATCTCAAAAACAGTGATGAATGAAAAGGAAGGAAAGAAAGATTTATAGCACAATACCATACTTATGAATTAAAAGTAATTACACAAACAAAAGAAGCCACATATTTTATAAGAATACACCCATATAAAGGCACATTAAACACATTAGACTGAGGATAGGAGGGGACTAGAAATGGAGATGAGCATAAAGGAGAAAAATATAATCAGATGAATTATGATGTGCTGTGAACTTGAGGAGTGATTAATGCAACTCATGTAGGGTGAGACCCACCTGTGTGCATACACACAACACAATCACACCCTGAAGGCAAGCAGAAAATTGGGATTTGGTTTTTCCTGACCAAAGGGTAGAAATGAGTGTTTAAACTCTACAATTTGACTTAAGGATTTTGATCTTTAACCTGATAAAACAACTAGCATGATGTTCCTAAACTTTCAAATTTATAGTGAGCTAGGTTGATAACGGCCCCTCATTTCTATTCCACTAAGGAATGATATACCTATCTAAATTGAGAGACCCACAGACACACATATACAACTGAATAAGATTTTGTATTTTGCTGTAACTTATGGAATCTGGCCATTTCATTCACAATTTACACCAGCTTTTAATTATACTTAACTGAGTATTAACCATTCTAATTGCTTAGTGCTTTATTGGCTAGATCTAAAGTATTGAGGGACATCTGGCTTGGCAAATGGAATTCTGCTTGCTATTAGAAGAGAGCTTAGAGCATTCATATTCTTCTCACACTCTGAAGTCTACATTCACCCAGGACTGGTACATCTCAAAAACATTACTTGTAATTCACACCAAGTCAAAGCAGTCAAGAGAACTTTCTATGATCTGGATTTTAATTGTGATAGTCCTGTTCCATGGCACAGAAAGCTGGGGGCAGGGCGACTGCTGGACTGAGGGCCAGGTTCCTTACATTTTTACTCTGCATTCTCTGCAGTTGCACTTTCTTGGGTCCACCCTACATGGCTAAGACGATGGTAGCAGGCCTGGACAGCCTCCTCTCGCACAAGAGTGTTCACAGGCAGAAAATGACAGTTTGTCCTGGCTCATCAACTTTTATCAGAGAAGCAGCACTTTCTCATAAGCAACTCTACCAGACATTCCATTTCTCCAGCCAAAACAGTGAAATGCCCACCACACCTGGTGGGGAGGAGGGAAGACCAGGATACCAGAATTAGTTCAAACCAACTTCAAGCTTCGTCCTCAGCAGGGGAGAGGACCGGACCCTTGCTGGTTAGCAAGGAAGGAAGGCGGGGAAGGGAGAGATCCTGGGTGGGCAACCAACAGTGTCCGCTCTTACTCCGAGGCCTTTCAAAAATCCAATTGTAAATAACACTCATTCCAAAGGGGGAGCTACTCACCATGTGAGGAACCTATGGAGGAAATAAGAGGAAGAAAAGAAAAGAAAATGGACCCACCACCTGATGTTAAAATGAGCATCTTGGAGGTCAGAAAGTAACAAACTCAAAAAATTAAACATAAAGTTACTATATATGACCCAGCAATTCCACTCCTAAGTACATACCTAAGAAGATTGAAAACATACCTTCACACAAAAACAGATGCTCACAGCAGCATTATTCATACCAGCTCCAAAACAGAAACAACCCATAATGCCCGTCAAATTATAAAAGAATAAACAAAATGCTGCATTACCTACCATGGGATATTATTCAGCCATAAAAAGGAATGAAGTACTGACACATGCTACAACATAGCTGAACCTGGAAAACATCACGCTGTGTGAAAAGAAGCCAGACATATAAAAAGCCACATATTGTATGATTCCATTTTTATGTGAAGTATCCAGAATAGGCAAATTCATAGAGACAGAAGGGGAAAAGGGGGGTCACTGCTAACATGTATGAGGTTTCTTATTGGGGTGCTGGAGATGTTCTAGGACAGTGATGGCGAACCTTTTGAGCTCGGCGTGTCAGCATTTTGAAAAACCCTAACTTAACTCTGGTGCTGTGTCACATACAGAAATTTTTTGATATTTGCAACCATAGTAAAACAAAGACTTATATTTTTGATATTTATTTTATATATTTAAATGCCATTTAACAGAGAAAAATCAACCAAAAAAATGAGTTCGCGTGTCACCTCTGACACGTGTGTCATAGGTTCGCCATCACTGTTCTAGGACAAACTGATTGTACAACATTGTGAATCTACTGACAACTGATGAATTGTACACTTTAAAAAGGTGAACATGGTGAATTTTATCTAAAAAAATAGAAAGTAACAGAACAGAGGTATTGAGCATTATGGCAGCTCTTTGTACCAAGACAACAAGCAGCATGCTCAACAGAAACATTTTTTTCCCATAGTGCTCTGCACCATCATACTCCCCCCGACGCCCCCCACCAATTTAAAACTAGTTGTACACTCAAATGTTTTCAAGTCCTACTCTCCCTTGAAAAATGGAAAATCAGTAAGACTATTAGGCGTCTTCATGGCCCTAACTCCATTTACCTCAGCTTGTGCTTCAAAAGCTGGGGCTCTTTTGCCAGAGCAGTTTGCTCTGCACATTCAACAGGGAAACACCATGGAAAACCCATGGAGCATTGGGAAAACCTCTAGTTTGGGAAGTAAGAATCAGCTTTGGAAAAGATGCCCTGGGCCTCTCAAATAAATAGCAGGTATCTCACAGAACCAGGACATTGGACACTGAAGCTACACGTGGGCACCACGGTTTAAAGTCCATTCCAAGAAGCTTCCCTGCAACAGTTAGATGGCAGGTGTGTCTACCTTCCTTATTCAAGGGTAAGTGGGGCAGGACAGGAGGCCCAGACCACTGCAGCCTACTGAGAACAGAGCACCCCCGTTCTGAGATGGGCTGTGTGACCCCCATCAGTGAGAGACGGGAGTGGCAATGGTCAATTGGGGTGAAGATTTCTTAGCAAGACCCCCCCCCAACACAAAATAAAACCACCACTATTTGCATACAGGAAGCCTAGAAACATAAAGCTCTATCCTGGGGACTGAGGCTCAGTTTTCTGGTCCCAGAAGCCCTGTGCCCTGATCTCCTGGAATTAATACAGCACAGAAATATTTTTAAGCTGGCTTCCACCTTCCTCTTTCACCCCAAGGTGGTCTTCACACCTTTTCCTCCCTCCATAAAGTCTTTCCCATTCCTGAAGCCTTCACTTTCACTTGAAGGCAACCTCCCTCCCATATCCCAGGAAAAATAGAAGAATCACACACTCTGCCCTCAGCTTCCCTCCAGCCTCCCCAAACTCACTCTCCTAGTATGAGACCTTCTCTCCAACCTCCAAAGAGTTCCAGCCTCTGCACTCTAAAACAACCAACCCTTCCTTCGGGAACGTACACTATCACCCTCCCTCTTTCCTTCCCTGCACTTCCCACTCACCCCACACCTTGGCATGCCCCAGGGAGCTGCTCCTGCTGAGGCAGGACAAGAAGGCACCTCCTGGGCAGCCCCACAGGGCAGCCAGCCTGACCCCAGGTGTAGTCCCCGAGCTGCTGAACAGAAAGTGGCAGTCCTGAACCCCAACCCCCGCCACACACACACACCAGTAGGCACCTGACTTGCCACAAATATCGCACTATAATTAGTTGTAATTGAAGCCCAAGGTAATTAATTACATAATTTTGAAGTGTTCAAGTTTAAGTCCGTTAAAATTACATCATGAAATTGGGGAATTAAAAAGGATTACCAACAAAAAAAGCAAATAGGGATGGAGAAAGAAACCCGAGGCTGACTCCTTGCATATCTGAGTCACCCAATGCCCATGTACAGGGCAGTCACCCCACCTGCTTTTAATAAACCTGCAGGGCCCAGCTGTGCAGCCATGTGCACCGGCTGCCTCTGGAAGGGCCAGCACCAAGTGACACTGCCCTGCTGGATACTCAGCATCAAATGGACCCTGAAGACTACTCATTCAGTGGTCCCTGCCCCTTCCACAGTGGCTTTCCCCAGCCTGTTTCCTCCACTGAGGCCTCCCCCACAGGTGGCCTGTCTAAACGCCACTCTCCCAGCCCCATCTCTGCCACAGCCACTTCGATCCCAGGGGTCCTCCCAGAAATGCCAGGGCCAGAGCACCTCCCTTGCCATGACCCCCCAGCACTCGGTCTGACATCTTCTCTCCTGGCCATCCCTCTCCATCACTTACTGGACTGTGAGTGCCACACCTTCCAAATCCATTCTTTATCATCCCTCCCTCCACATTCTGATCAGCCTCTAATATAGGGATTCTGGAAGGACCTTTCTAAACACAAATCTGAGGACTGAACTGTCTCTCTTTAATTTAAAAAAGCAGTTATTTCTCAGGGCATTCAGAACCAGAAATGACTCCATGGGGCTTTGCACAGAGGCCCTGGGCACTGGCACTCTGTAATTGACCTGTTCCTTATTTACTTTCTGTCTCTCCTGTTAGAATGTAAGTTCCTTGTGGGCAGGGGTTTCCTGCTGCTCAGATCATTAGAACGCTGTGCTAGAACTGTGCCTGGCCCAAAAGAGATGACCTAAGTCAACAGAGCAAGATGGCCCAGGCCCATTTTTCCCCATCCCTGCTCTGCCTTCTCTACACAGGCACCCCAGCCCTTATAAACTGATGCCTGCGATACTGTGTATCCTGCAGTTCTCTGACCAGTGGGCCAGGGACTTACTCACCTTGGTACCCCAGAGGCTTAAATAGGAACCAGTACAGTGATCAGGGACCATGGAGACATGATTGATAAATGAATGAATGAATGAATGAATGAACAAACTGCTCCAGCAGTTTATAAAAAATGAGTTGCTCAAAAAACAAACAACTGCAAACAACTTCACTCAGATGTGCATTATTTCCCAGACGAGTGCACCTTTTTACAAATTTCTTTTCATTTATAACTTTATTACAAAACAAGCTGCATCATCACAAAAAAATCAGGCATGCAAAAACATCATCTGAATCCTAAAGTTCAAATTTTCCTTGAGAATTCCTTGAGGAACATAAGCTAAGATCTAAGGAGTGTCATATGACCAGGCTTCTTCTCTCTGAACAGATGTCCACCCACAGACCCCTTAGAAAAAAGCCAGTCTCTTACTGAACTCACCCAACTCTGCCTTCATGTGTAACAGAGAACAAAACCCTGTGCTTCTAGGTGATGTGCATACGTTTGAATCCAGTATCACTACAGTGGCTAAATCAACTAGACTCTCAGGTGCTGAGAGAGTAGAGATTTTGGCCATCAAGGGGTAAGTACAAATAGTATCTAACAGCAAATTGTTCCCCAGCTCCAGCTTCAGGCCCAGTGTCTCAGAAAAAAGTCCTGGTTGGGACTCATGCTCCCCAGTCTGGTGCTCACAGCAGAACTGTCAGCTGGACAGTACACAGCTGTTCCTCTGCCAGCTCCCAGGTCCCACAATCAGGCCTCTCTCCTGCCTACCATTTCCCCAAAACTCTTCCAACAAATTTGCTGTATGCACAGATGGGGAATGGAGGATAGCAGTTGACATAATAAAGAGGGCTGTTTCAGCCTTATGCCCAAACTGCACCTCAACTATCAGATCAAGTTTGCTAATGGGAATACTCATGGCCTGGGGAAGGATAATCCGTCAGATAATCCTTCTCTTTGGAGCTCTATGAGCTGACTCTGAAGTCTCAGGGCAGGGAGGCCTTAGAACATTTCTCAAATCCAGCAAGACCTCAACCAGACGATGTCCACCCACTGGTCAACCAGGGACCTTCACATCCACCTCATAGGCTTTACTTCCATCTTCAGCTGCTCAAATTGTGACTCACCCATTGCCAAGCTCATCTTCAGTGGCCCATGGACATGGGCCTCCTTCTGAATCCCCCACAGCCTCAACCCAAGGACCCCACCATTTCAACTGAGAGTTGGTCTTGGGGCCCTAGCCAGATAGTTCTGTTGGTTAGAGAGTCATCCGGATAGACCAGCGTTGTGGGTTCAATCCCCAGTTAGAGTACATATAAGAATCAATGAATGAATGCATAAATAAGTGGAACAACAAAGTCGATGTTTCTCTTTCTTTCTCTGTCTCTCTCTCTCTAAAATCAATTTAAAAAAGTTGAAAAGCCCTAGCAGGTTTGGCTCAGTGGATAGGGCATCGGCCTGCAGACTGAAGGGTCCCAGGTTCAATTCCAGTCAAGGGCACATGCCCAAGTTGCAGGCTCAATCCCCAGTAGGGGGCGTGCAGGAGGCAGCCAATCAATGATTCTCTCTCATCATTGATGTTTCTATCTCTCTCTCCCTCTCCCTTCCTCTCTGAAATCAATAAAAATATTTTTTTTTAAAAAGTTGAAAAAAGAGTTGGTCCTGGGAACAGCAGGGTCGGCAGGAAAAGCAGACTGGAGTACAGGAGACCCAGGCATCCACCTTCTACTCACTGGCTTCTCACCAACAGCTGTATGGTATCTCTTTCCTGGGGCTGTTGTGTGCATGACAGGAAAGAAATCAAGACCCAAAACTAACACAGACCACTCACTGTCAATACTCAGGAAATAATAGCTGTTAGTGTACACATTAAAAAACCCTTTTTTAAAAGAATCTGTCTTGTCACCAGCAGACATAAAACTTGCTACAATATGTGGAGTTCAATACTAAAATACAGTGCTTTCCTTCTCTTCTCCTTTTACTAAAACATCATGCAGTGCTAGCTACAGGGTTGGAAAAGTTAGACATCAAGGTGGGGTCCCCTCCCCACCTCAAACAATGCCAAACTCTCAAGCACCAACCAAAATGCAAATAAATCCACCACCTGCTTCATACCCGGTTTCAGCTCATCTTCTGGATTTCAACACTAACCTCTCCACTGAGCTGCACCTCTCCTTTCTCCAGGGCTCAGCCCCTGAATGCCCAGCAGTCCCCCAAATTCCACATATCCTACAAGGAGCACACCCTCTGTGGCTCTTCTTCCTCCTTCCTGTCCTATGGATGTCAGGCTCCACCCCCACCCATGCTGGAGGCGGGGCAGTGGCTCATCTCAGCTCCCCTCTCTCAGTCCCAGCAGCCCTTACTTCCCCAAATCCATGCAAATGATCATGCAGCCAGACAGTGACATCACCTCTACAAAAATATCCTAGGTACTTTCTTTGTAAATGAAGAAGCAGAGAAAGCACGCAGGCTATGAAGGCCACTGCTCTGAAACTGGCCCAGAGCCTCTGCCCAGACACATGCCAGAACCTCGGGCAGCTCCTGGGGGCTGAGCACACACGAGACAATTCTTTAGTGCTGACACCCAGGCCTTCATGTTCCTGCCTACTCACTTTCTCTTGCATCGGGTAGGTTCTGATCATTCCAATACACATTTTCTCTGTTAATATGGGACGTCTCTTCCCATTTAGGCTATGAGCAGAGTCTGTCAAAGAATTGTTCTGTCCAATTCTAGTTTTAGAAATGTGAATTTTTGGTTTTATGACCCACAAATACAATTATGTATATTTCAACCAATGTGTATGTCACCTTGTAAAGAAGGAATCAAAAAGAAATCTAGCCCCGGCCGGTGTGGCTCAGTGGTTGAGCATCGACCTGTGCATCCGGTCAATTCCCAGTCAGGGCACATGCCCAGGTTGCAGGCTCGATACCCAGCAGGGGGTGTGCAGGAAGCAGCCAATCGATGTTGATGTTTTTCATCGATGTTTCTATCTCTCTCATCCTCACTTCCTTTCGCTTTAAAATCAATAAAAACATATAAACATTTTTTAAAAGAAATCTATGTTCTACCAATGTGTACCTAACAGTGGCTATCAAAACACAGCCATTTTAATACAACCTACGCACCTCTGACAATCCTAAAAAGAATCCATTTGCATTCCTTAGTTAACTAGCTGAATGAGTCCTAAATCAGAACACATGGGACTATCCCCTGAAACAAGGCCCACAGTTCTCATGCAGCAGGACTTTTTGGGTACCAAGGGCAGGGTGAAACAGCAGGTGCATAACATAAGGTGGAGAGCAGGAGCTTAAGTGGTTAAGGATGGCTAGAAGGTACGGGGTACAAATGGGAAGAAATAACCAAGAAGGAAGCCAGAGCTCAGAGGGGAAGTCTCAGAGACCACCGGCCAGTCACCAACTATTCTGCTAGAAGGTCCTCACTCCCACATTTCCCCCAGGTACATAGAAATCAGCTCAAGCTTTCCCTCCCCTCTGGGCACTTTCTTGACCCACCAACCCAGCCCTATCCCCCATTTTGATGCCCTTCCTCTGCAGCCCTTCAATGTCTCGGGCACACAGCTCCAAGCACACAGCCATATTATCCCAGCTGCTCCATCCACCTCTGCCCATAGAAGGCTGCCATGCTACCCTGAATCGAG
Source organism: Myotis brandtii (assembly GCF_000412655.1). NCBI lineage: Eukaryota > Metazoa > Chordata > Mammalia > Chiroptera > Vespertilionidae > Myotis > Myotis brandtii. The sequence goes on along the minus strand of NW_005370191.1, from coordinate 1,066,756 downwards.
GTGCCTGGCACACAGGATCTCTCCAGCAGCACTGGTTTTAAAATGAAGGAAAGGAGTGGGTGAAATAAGGCTTGATACTCAGATGTGCACAGGAGGAGGATGAATCTGGAATCCTCCTAAGTGGGGCAAGGTTTCGGTAAAGGTAGAGACAACTATCAGGAACTCTGTCTGCTGGTCTGAGGAATGTGTTCTCCATTCTGTGCTAAACTGAGCCTCTGTGGGTGTCTAAGGAGAGGAATGACATGATGAAATCAATGGTTTGGGAAGATTAATCTGGCAGCCACCTCTATAATGGATTGCAAACTGTATTGAATGGACAATTTTGAAACAAATAAAGCCTACACACTCAGCTCTTGCGTGTTAGAAAGATTTGGCTCTAACATACAAGCAGCCCCCAAAACTAATTGTATACGCACGCGCGCGCACACGCACACACACACACACACACACACACAATTTATTAAAGTATCAGCTCATTTTTAAATGACAGCATAATTATATACCAATACAGAGCAATGTAAAGCATAGCAAACCACTTCATAGTCCCCGAACAATGACAGTCAACCATAACTGGCAATATCCTTCCTCTTCCAATGCCACGTCTATGCTGCCAAGTTGGAATGCAGGGATGAGAAGTGGGTGGGGGAGAAGAGAGATGACAGCATTCCCTCTAGGATGGCCAGCTCCAGATGGAACGTCCTGATTGCGTACCACTGCTCTCCAAGGTAAGTGCTCACCAGGCCCCAGCCACCTCACTGATCCTCTGTGCTTGCCTGTGACTGAGGCGTGTGATGGACTAAGTCGTCTGGACAGGCACCTTGCAATAGCCTGAGCTTCTGCCTGGCTCCTAGGTCCCACTCGTGCCTACAAACCTGACCTCATCTTCCACTTGGCTGAATGATGTGACAGCATGCGGCATTATGTAAGCAAAGAGTTGAGGTACAGCTAAAATGAAGCAATTCCAGTAAATTCATGTTTCTATACTGATTTACATGAATGCTCCTACACTCAGTTTTGTTTCATATTGTACAATTTATAAGTTTTTCTGTGTGAACAGGAGAAGAAGACCTGATTTGCAAGTCTACTTATAATTTTTGTTGTAATTGTTATGTTGGTGACTCAAAATCTTTTCCCTTTAAAAGGTTTATGTTCTATACGCAATTGCTATCTACAAGCTCAGTGAGAGCAGAGAAGAACAATGTGAAACAGAAATAATTCACTGTACACAGACCTGCATGGATTCAAGTTCTAGGTCAACTACTGTGGTGAAAAACAGAAAATAAAGGACAGTTTCACCATTATCTGCCACACCTTTTAGAATGAAGCAAAAATGGTGATAGGAGCGAAAGACTGTTCCTATTTTCTGAGTAAGAAAGAAAGTTTTTTTCCAAATCTAATCAAAAATTAAATGTACAATTCCCTCCAGCAAGATTTTTATTTTTCATTTACATAGTATCTTTCTTCCAAGAATCTCAAAATAATGGAGCTCCACAAATATTTTTTTAAAAGTCACAACAACAGAGGGGACAGGCTTGGCAGGGCAGGAGCTCAGAAGTGGGGCAAGAAATGGCAGGCAGTGGTGACAGCAGGCACTTGGGGCCGGCAGCATCCAGGCCGAGGGTGGTTCCATAGAGGCTCTTCTTTTACCAACAGCCCACCGGCCTTGCTTACGTTTGCAGCTTCAGGCTTTTCAAGACAGGGATTTACCTTTGGTGTCATTTGCTAGCTTTAATCAAATTATTTTTATTTAAATAGCAATTTCTCTGCAAAAAACAGAAAAGTGGCAATAAACCAAAGACCCTAACAAGTCCAAAATAACAACTGAACCAAGGTTCCTATAATGAATTCACATTCTTTTCAGTCTCTAACACATAAAATTATGTTAGAAAATAAAATATTAACAATTAGGGGGAAAGATCCAATGTAAGAAAGCCTGTCTTGCATTTAGGAGGAAATTGGGAAGAAGCTTTAGAGTTGATTTTTTATTTTTATTTTTTTTACAGCTGGATGGACAGGATCTGAACATCTTACATTTAGCAAAAAGCTGTCAACACCCAAATAAAATTTTAATGGCATCCTATTTCTCTCAATTTTACAATATTCACTTAAGAACTAATTTGTCAATTTGTTTTTCCATTAACCAAACTCAAAACAACCATATATAACTTAAAAAAACATTAACACAACCAAATAGAAAACTGTCTTTAAGAAAACAGCTCCATGCTGATATACTCAGGGTAATGCTAATAAAGAACAAGCTTCAGAGTAAGCTCTGCTAATTTCCTCAGACATTAACTTCATAATTCAGAGTCAAAAGCATTCAGGATTTCAATTGTCAGCTAAGTCCCCAGGTCATGAACAAGACCCAGTAGGCCTGTCCTGTCCTTTTGTGTTTTAAAAAGGTGCAGGGTCACTCTGTTGAAGAATCTAGTCAATTTTATGTGAATCTCATACCTGGCTATTTTTCTCTGTTGCTCTCACGTGGTAGGTAAATTCTTGGGAGGAATGAAACTCCCAACCTCATGCCTTTCCAGTCACCTGTCTGATGGTGTTTCTGAGGAGGGAGGGGGGTGTTCCTCTGAAGAAGAATCCACACCAATCATGTTTGAGGAACTTCCCAGGCTGTCCATGGCACAAGGCTCTAGTAAACAAAAATTCTGCTCTGGGCCTCCTGTAGTAAAGAAAGCCTTCAGATGCAAGTGAAGAAACTGACAACATGTATTGTGTGCACTGACATCATTCTATCGGAATTTAATTAAAGGAAGAATTAGAATTATTTTTATTATAGAGTTGTTTACTTTTCAAGAAAAGATTCTTGATGGGTTTTGCAATAAATTACAAGTCTTCCAGAAAGAGTTGTTCACCCTCATTGTTTTTTTAACTGTGTCATATTATGTGAATAGGATAGCACACCCACTCTTAAAAAATCTTTAAGTCACAGGCCAGGTACATTAACCCAGGTGCTTCAAAGCTGTTTCAGGCGTGGCACAAATGAGGGCAATGCCGCTGGTTTCTCCTCAATCCCAAGTAACTTCCTGCAGGGCCATTTCCTGCCCAGCCAAAACTACTCTCCTCTACCAACTTTCTCAGAAGACAGCTGAAAAACAGGACTGATTACAGCTCAGCAAACCCAAAAGTGTGGCAAAACCAAGAGCTTAATACAAGTCTTAGTCGTCCTCTTCAATAAAACCAATATCCAAACACCAACCAAAACTTGGTTCTTAAACATAAAGCAAAACCAAGGCTATTTGCTGGCTTTGAAAACTAGAATAGAAAAAAAAATGACTTATACAATTCAGAGGGCTCCACCTTTATTACTGAAATGCCCCCTAACCATTTTGGGGTTTTTTTCCGGGGCAGGCTGCTATTTAAGCTTATATCTCTAAATGTAGAGCTTTTAGGGAAAGTAGTTTCTGTCTGAATTCTAAATCATTGTCAAGGTATAATACATGTACCCAAATGCTCATGGCAATAAATGTTTATTAAATTAGAAATCACAAATGAATTCACAACCCTTTTGCTATAAAAGTTACATAATACAGATATTAAACCGCTTGTCTAATTATGCCATTAAAGTTTCTTTTTGCTCCATGACCTACACATGCAGGTCTCTCTCAGGTGTCCAGGTATCCAGTTCCTAAAATGCCCAGCAGGACTGGAACATCCAGGGAAACAGTAGTGGGCAAAATGAGAAGTCATGAGGCTCCTCTTCAAATAGCTTCAACAAAACCAATGGCCTTCAGTAAAAAGTGTCTCTATGCTTTGCTATAATAACATTTAAACACAGGATTCCAAGAATTCCACCTGTTTCCAATTAGATAGCAGAATTGCTTGAGTGTTTAAACTACATTCACTTGCTACTTATACAAAACAATTCTTCCGGGTTTTTTTGAACATTTTAAGTATGTTAAAATAAGATTAAGGGTCTGGTTTAAACAATCCGAGGCAGGGGAATTTCAATTGAAACCAAAACTATCTCTCTGCAGCCATAATGCAGAGCTTCAGACAAAACAACAGGACAAGATATGTGAATGTCTATCTTTGACGATTACTTGTAAAAATCAGATCTTTCATAGGGAAAGCAATTATACTTTTAAAGTTATACATTAGTGTTTTTAAAATATATTTTTTTATTGATTTCAGAGAGGAATGGAGAGGGAGAAATAGAAACATCAATGATGAGAGTCATCTATCGGCTGTCTCCTGCACACCCCCTATTGGGGATGGAGCCCAAAACCCAGACATATGCCCTGATTGGGAATCCAACCCTGACCTCCTGGTTCATAAGTCCAGGCTCAACCATTGAGCCACACCGGCTGGGCTATACATTAGTTTTAAGTAGGTTTCAAAATAATCTCTAAAATTATGTATGATCCTATATGTTAGAATAACTCCTATAAAAACTTTAGGTAACATTTGTGTTACAGTCATCAGATACACTTGTCTTTTAAATATGTGAATTTACATGAGGCCAAATCTGTAAACTATATAATGGAAGCACAAGGAAGAATGTGGCCTAGCTCTGTAAGATTTTTTCACATATTGACTTTCTCTTTTTAAAAAAAAAGGACAGTTTCCTCGAACAAATTTATTCTTCCTTCATTTCACTGTGAATGTTCCTTGGGCTTTATAAATGAGCTGAAATGAATATGGCTTTTTCTACTGTGAGCCTGTTTTCTCTCCTAAAACACAGCCTGTGAGCACAGCCTTAAGGAGTTTTGACTGTTGACTGCTGCTGGTATCCTGGGTTGGGGGGGGGGGGTTTTTTAGGAACACAAACTATTATTTCTGCACAGCTCCCACATAAAACCTGGTGGGTTTGTTTTAATTGTACACAACTGAGGGGAGGACTTTTTCAACAGCCATTAAAGGTCTTGAGCACAATCAGTTCACCAGACAGCATTTTTAAGGTTAGCTCAGTGGATTAGGAGAGAATAATTCCTAAGGGAATTGGCAATCTGTTCCCTTTCCCTTTCCAACTTTCTCATGTAGCTAACTACTGGAAGGAGATGTGTAAAATTGGGGAAGCAGGTGAGAGGGTCTCTATGGACCCAAACGGTATGAGAAGTTGTTGTATAACTTCATCCCTTCGCTGACTTGCACCAAAACAAAAAACCCATACACATAATTTCACACACACACAAAAAAAATCTTTAATCAACTAATAATGACCGCTCCCCATACCCAATCTCAAAGACACCGATATTAAAAGAACCAAGAAAATAAAGAAAGGAGCAGCGTGGAAACCCTTGCTTTGTTTACTCATTATTTCATAAAGGGTACTCGATGGGACACATATTTCAATCAAAATAATATACTTCTTATGGGAACAGTCCTGGATGACAGGTAACATATACACTTCCTTAACAGAGAAAACAAAATAAAAGCAACCAGAAAATGGACTTACAGCAAAACTGAAATTGCTTTCTTGTTTTAAAAAAAGAAGTAAATGTTTAAAGTTTACTTTTAGAGGTTCCTTAAAGAGGAACATCAGTCACCATATAGGAATAATGCCCCCAAGGAAAGCAAGTCACTGGCAGGCTCCATCCCAAAAGTTGTGCTAACAGACAGAGTTACATGAGCTTGTTTTAGAAAGTGTCCTCTTTTCAAGCATGTATTTAAAAGGCAAATTTATACAGTGGTGTTTTTCTTATTTAAAAAAAAAAAAGCCTGGTTTTTACAAGTGTGGGATAGGATAAAAACTTGTCCAACTAGTCTTAGCAATGCCAGAGCACTGAAACTTCCATACCACAAGCTTTGGGGACTAAAAAGGAAACGAAATAGAGCTCAATCTTCAGAAATTCTCTTCCTGGGCACTGACTCTAAGTCAACTTCAAGACCGACCAAGCAGAGGGACAAGAACACAGCCCTGGCTCACTGGTTGTGGGAGAGGCCACAACGGAATTGCCTTATCTTGCAGGGACCCACTGAAGTCTCTAACCTGGATCTGGGTCTAGCTGAGACCAGCCTCTTCACCCTCAGGTATCAATACCACAACTCACACTGGGCTCTGCAGGCAACCTGATCTCAATGGAAGGGGTTCTGGAAAGATGAGAAGAATCTGAAACTAATGAATTCTCTCTTCTCAAACTGCAGTCTCATTGGGTCACTTACTGTCTGTGGGAATAGAGATGACACTAAACTAGATATCAACTCAAAAGGCCTCTTCAGGGCCCAGAGAAAGAACCAGTTTAGCCTTATACTTTGAACTTTGGCAGTCCATAGTCAGTCAACTGAAGTTTTTCAAACGTGTGAAGAAGCGGCAATAGGAAATCATCCAAGGCCAAATCAGATCTACCATCAAAAGCCAATTGGTGCTCAGGAAAGAGAAAGATGCTTTTTTAAATTCAAGATCAACATCTAATGGTTCATTCACATAAACTGACAGGGAAACTTTCAATCGAATCCTAGAGTTACACAGTTAAGTGTCCTCATGATATCCTGAACAAGTAGCTAATCACTGGGGGGAGAGTGGGTGACCTCAAAGACTTCATAAGATCTAATAACGCTCTAGAAGCCAAATGCATTTTCCAGACAGTTTTTCCAGGATGCTTAAAAAAGAATGTCACATTCAGGAAGACAAGAAAAATAAAAAAGAAAGAAAATTAAGGCTTGTCTCTTAAAACTCCACAACGGGTTTTACAGTAAGCACAGGAATTAAATTATGGTAAAAAGGGAGCTATTTTTACTAAAACAGGGTAGACCAATTTATCAAAAATGCCATTTGGCTGTGTTCATTACATTCAGGAATTTAATTTACACAATAGACACTTTGGAGTAATCTATTTTAGTCAATAAATACTCAAACTCCTTTAAGTTTTAATCTTATCGGAAATACATATTTCACATAGTCTTCTTCCCAGTTAAGCGAGACATTCGAAGAAATTTCATAACGACGATGAGTCTGCGTTACCAAGTTCTTACGTAGGCAAGAGCAAAAACAAGCAAATACAATTAAAGTTGTCAGACTCCATTTATATATGTTTTAATCCAATCTGCTTCATTTCATATAAGCCTGCATCTGGATTTCATTTGCTTTCCTCCTAAAAGTATTGTAGGTCACAATCACCAGTCCTCCGGGTTAGGAAAGTTCGGCCAAGTTTACCTTCACACACACCTTACAGTTGGGAGCAGTAGCTGGCCCTCGGGGACGCTGAGGGACCCCCCGGAGCGCCAGGGCGCCCCGGGCTCTTTTAAGCCGCAGGGGGTCCCCAGCGCTCTCGGAGCTTCTGGCCCACAAGCCGCTCACCTTCAACTTGGCTCCCGCTACGCACAACATCCACCTGGCAGAGTCCCGAGGCTGTCCAGGCGCGGCGAGCGTGGAGCTGGCAGGTTCGGGGCGGACCCCGAGGGCGCGCCGCTCCTCTGGGTGGGAGGTGGACCGCAAGAA
>NW_005370191.1:1056239-1057025 GCF_000412655.1 Myotis brandtii | reverse complement strand
CGCCAGCTGGGCCACGGCAGGAAAAGTCTCGGAGCACAGCCCCGCGTTCCCCCCGCACCGCTCCAGCGGAACAGCCCTGGAAACTTCCTGTCGTTCAGACACCTCGGTTTTCACTCCTTTGGGTGCAGAAACTTGGAAAGTATGGGAGCACTTATAACAGAAAGCATGGTCCTTAATTTACACAAATGCTCACATTTAACCAAAAAGTCGATTCTCTTGATTTTTTTTTCTTCGCAAAAACCTGGCAAAAAAACACACGTTTTATGTTCGTCATCTTTAATTGATTATATACACGTGTTAGTTTTAGAGTTTCCAGTAGGAAGACTGTACTTTTGCTCTCCCGCACTTCATTTAACGTGGGTTTGTTTGTTTTTTAAATCCCCAAACTCCTTAATCTTGAGATTTATATGTAAATAAAATGTGTGTGGATATATGTAGGTGAGATATAATTGCTGCTCAGCTGAGTGCGAGGGTCTGGCGCTGACCACCGAGTGCTGAGCGTGTTTGAATGAGGGGATGGGAATGCAAGTGCCCGGGACCTGGAGAGCACACGAGCCCCCGGGCCTCGCACTGCTGACCGAGAGCTCCAGTTGAATCCACGCGCGATTCCGGAGGTCTGGGGGGTAGTTCTCTCGGCGTCTCCATCGCGTTTTTGACCAGCAGAAGGGGCAGGAATCAGGTGTGCGAGAGAGCGCCGGGGCCGCCAAGGGGTTGGGCGGGGGGGTTGCGGGGAGAGCCTCGGACTCAGATGCCAAGACGCCGCGGGGAGCAGGGCACTCCCGACCT
>NW_005370191.1:1014908-1056082 GCF_000412655.1 Myotis brandtii | reverse complement strand
ACTCCAGTCCTCGGGTCCCCGCGCACGTGCCCACCCGCGCGCCTGGCCACGCCCTGTCCCAGAGTCAGGCCTCTGGCGGGAAACGGCATTGCCACCTCTGGCGATTCCTGTCCCGACGGAATGCCGTATCTGACCATTCCTCCCCTGTTCCACACTAACGGGTGCGCATGCCCTCCCCTCCCGTTTGTGCGGTGGCAGGCAGAGGAGACCTCGGGATTGCCCTCCAGATGACTCAACAAATAAAATGTGCAGGGACTTACACACACACACACACACACACACACACACACACACACACACACTCCCTGGAGAAGGCTCAAGGAAGGATCAGGGAAATTGTTTTGATTTGGTGCAGATGTTCTCAATCTAATTATCGTGTCAATCCCCTGGGTTTGAACCAAAAAAGTGAAATATATATGACCTGTGTAATACTCCAGAAGTACATCAGGTTGGAATTCAGGGTTCCGAATAATCCACTGCAATATTTTAGAAATACATTTGATGAGTATTAAATACCCTTGTTACATTTCTGGTTATATTTACATTATTTGCATGCTAACTTGACTTAGAAAAACAGTACATTGAATGGCCCAGAGGTCAAGCTTTATTTACATAAAATTTAATTTCTTCTACCAAAGTTTTGAGTTATACAAGGCTTATTGCTCTCTACGGGGGTGGGGCGGGAGTGGGGGGACAGTTTCTAATAACTTTGCCAACACCTTAAAATGTTACCACTTTAAAATGGCGTCAAGATAAACCACTGATCAAAAATTATCTTAACTCAGTGAAATAATCAACAGGGACCTAAAAAATTTTTTAAAGTACATTTTATTTTTCTTGAGTACAGGTAGAATAGGAACAAATTATATCTGTTTTTAGAGGCTTTTTAGTTTCCAGATCAACTTTCATTCTCACCATTGTGGAAAATCAGGAGGACCCACTGCCATCCAAGTATAGTGGGTCTACAAAGCTTTGTACTGTATAAAATATTCAGGAAATGGCAAGATTTTAGAACCTAGATCTTCATTAACACCTACAAAGACAATAGAATAATTGCTATAATCGCCCAGAACAAAGTGTGAGAAAGAGGCAGGCTAGCAAGATAACTGGCCCAGTACCAAGAAGCACCTTGATCAAAACTGATGTTAGAATTAAGCACAAGAAAAACAGTCCAGAGGCATTCTTTTCACTTTTTATGTTCAGGCTCTCCCTGTAGGGATAGAAAACTCCCAGTTCTCAAGTATATGACTAACTTCCTCAAATTCCAAAAAATCATATCCCAAGTATCAGATGGGGTTCCTGACACCTTTAAATGAAATACAATGCAGCACCAAATAAGGCAACTAAATAACTAATATATGAGCCCAGAATTCCTAAATTACTTTTCTGACTCATTTTATTTTGCCTAAGCAAAGTTTGGTGGCCATATTGGGATGTGATAATACTAATGGATATAACTTATAGAAAATTGTCAGGTACTTTTAGAAGTTCACACATTCCTATCTTCCTAGCATTTTGTGGATCCTCCTGTCTCCCAACATCTACATATAGTTGATTAAATCCATTAAGGTGAAAATTGGAAAATTCTCTAAAATACCATATGGGTTGATTATTACTAAATTGGTCTTCCTTTGGTAGCCCCAAGAAAGGAAAATATATTACCTTGTTTTCTAAAGATTCTAATTTAGTAATTATTCTGATACACTTAACCTAATTCCTTGAAGGAATTAACCATCAAGAATTTCTTCCAAGCTGAAAAATGTCTTACAATGTAGGGCATCATAAAAAAAAAAAAAGAAGATTGTTTTATTCCCCCACAAAAGACTCATTTTGTTCTGAAATCTTACCTATAATGAACTCATAAAACTAAGTTTCACCTAGAAACTTTATCTCCAGAAAAAGTTGGAGAATAATCTGGAGTTTTTAACCGCAATCCAAGAACAATGAAAAAAAATCAGAAATCTGAATTCTATATAATATGCTTAAAAAGAAAACTGAAAGATTCATTCTAAGACCTTGATTCACTCTCTGAATATTTTTGCATTCAAATTAGCCTGGTTTTGAATAGCTTTCAACAAGAAACATTTAACCAGATACAATACATAATGCTGAATGTTTGCATCATACGCATAAAGTCATGGCTACTTTTTGACCCATGGTAAAAATGAATCATATTCCTAATAAGTAATACAGGAATCTCAATTTTACAAATATAGAAATTGAAAATTATATCAAGGTATTCATTCAAGTTGACTGAATTTGTACATGTTTTAAATTTAAGAATAGCGAAGGCCAGACAGAAGTTTTGAGACACTTTAAATTTAAAAAGGTCTTTGCATTAAATCAAAAGATTATGCATAACAGAGGGAAATTACGGGTCTCTCCTTTTGTCTTTGGTGACTGCCTTCCAGAACAATTTGGCATAGACTACTGGAATAAATAAAAGGAAGATTCCAGAGTCTCTCTGTCTCTCTCTTTCTCTCTCTCTCTCTCTGGCACTCAAGCAAACCAAACAACTTTTAATTGTTTTGTTTTTTAAATAATACTTTATGTTAATTATTTCTAAGTACACTATTCACTGTACTGTGTAAATACCCACCAAATAAAAGTACACATTTTGCTACATGTAATTACATGCATAGTACATAATTCATCCCTATACGCCAAATGTATGTGTAGTTATATAATTGTACCAAGAACCTGCCAAACTTGTAAGAACAAACTATAATGATTTCTGAACAGTAGACTCTCCTATTCACCACCCTCTCAGCCTCTCCCTGGTGACAGCATCTCTCAGTCTCTAAGACCCTTTTTGGAATCTTCAAAGACTTTAATTTCTGGCCCACCATTTAACTCTGCCTTCCACTTCTGGACGGCATATGTCGATGCCACTAGCTCTCTCTAGCTATCTTTCTGCACCTCTAATGATTATGTTCTGTTCTCCTCTGCTTGTCTTAAACAAGAAAACTTGCAGCTCAGCCTTTCAGAAGGAGGTGGCTCACACTTAGAAAATACGTCTAGCTTAATGGACTCAACTGCTCACTGCTTTGGGACTTTCAAGCCCCTAAGAGGGACTTGGGGCTTCTTATCACCCCACAACTTCCCAAACCCCACCCCACCAGCCACAGCCCCTCACCCCAGTTTCTTCTAACAAACTTATAATCTAATGTCAATTATCTTGAAATGTAAAGTTTATTGGAATAGCACATCTCATTTTCCCCTTTTTATCTCTTACTCATCCTAAGATGCCCTTGTAAATATCATATTACATATTTCCTGTGCACTATTGAAATAAATGCCATTTTGTATGACTCTCACTGATGTCATTGCCGAATTACTGGAAATTAATAGTATATATCATCAGTAGCTTGAAAGGGCTTGAAATGTGTAAAGTACTATATAAATATTATTATTTTTGTGTTTATTGTAAAGTTCAAGTTCTGTGCTAAGACCTTATATTAATTCCTTTTCTGTGCTCCCGGTAGATATGAGCTATATACGTTTTATTTATATTGACCTTTCATTATTAATATTTCCCTTACAATATCAGTTTGCCATCCAATATTTTAAATATACAACCATGTCCCTGGTGGCAGGACATATAGAGCAGACACATCGTTCTTAAAAATTGTATTCAAAGCATTAAGTAAAATATTGTTTTGTTTCTTCACAAGATCTTTTATGACACATCTCTGAAGTTGTACAGTTGGAGTTGAATGAAGATTTGTTTTCAAGAAATGTAATTAGATTTTCTTTTGTCATAAGCACTGTCAGATTTGTATATTATTTTTTTCCTGGGTAAGTGTGGTTTGTAAGATTTTGAAAGCTTATTTCAATGGAAAATAGGAAAGCTGATATTTCTAGCAGTGAATAGAAGACTTTTTTCATTCCCTCAAGTTTCACTCATGTTAAATATTTGATTTAGTGTCAGTTTTCAAGAATCTGTATTATAATATCTTTACAGGTTTAAGTAGCTAACAGAATCTCATCAGATATCAAAATTTTGTTTATGTATGAGACAGAAGGAAGGAGCCAGGAAAGTGGGCCTCTAATCTAGCAACTATTTTATTATTAAAATATTCACACATAAAATCTGAAAAACATAAATGTTATATAAAAAAATAAAATGCAAACATTTTCATCACAGAGGTATTTCTGATAACAATCCAAGCATACCAAAAAACAACAAAATGGAATGACCTAATGTCCAACAATATAGAAATTATTAAATGAGGAAACAGTGTGTCTCCATTATAAATTATATTTAGTAAAATATATAATGACATGGGGAAAGGTTTATTATAAGAGGAAAATGGGACATGGTATGAGCTCCACTACAAAGAATAGCATATTCTATATACATATAGAATGCTGGAAAAAAACAACATTAAGATATTAAAAGTGGTGTCTCTAAATGATGAATTTATGGATAAGTTTTGTCTTTTTTAACATTTCTGTATTTTACATGATTGCTACATGAGCATATGCTATTTTATAATGTAGGAAAAGAGCAGATACCACTTAAAGTAAAGATATGAAAAAGCCTATATCATCTTTAAATAGTAATTGAACTCTACCCTAGAAGGGGTAGCATGATCTAGTAATTACAAGAGACAATTGAAAACAGAGAGGGAAAATCATGTCCTAATTTTGTGACTGACTCACTGTTTGACTTTGCCTCTGTTTCCTGCCTGTAAAATGGGAATAATTAATATTTTCTTGTAAAATGCTTTTGAGCTCTCCAACAAAGATGCTATAAAGATGCAAAGTGTTGTGCTATAAAGTAATTGAGGTGAATATAAAATACAAAGGCATTTGAGGGAAATCGAGGTCATCATGGTCTAGTGGAGGAAGGCACAGGGGGTACAATGCCAAATGCCAAACCGTGACTGTGCGGGATCCTTATGTTCTTTAAAATGGGTTTTGGGGGAACAGATAATGTTGGAACCTCCACTGTCCAATCACTAGACTCTATATCTTGAGCAAAGTGCTGTGTCAGACACTATAAAGAAACACAGCAGCAGGAAACAATGTCCCTGCCCTTAGAAGCTTACAATTTTGTTGGGAATAGGGCAAGTACAAGTCGGGGTGAGGGGGGGGGGGGGGATTCCACTTAAGCACAAGGCAAACAGTATCCAGGAAAGAAACTGATGAAATGCTAATGTATTCCATAGCATTAGTGTTGATCTGAGCAATGAACTGAGGTTTGTTGTCAGTTTAGATGAGCAAAAGATTTCAGAAATGATGGGGTCTTGGACAGGGGAGGATGTAAGATGTGGAAAGAAAGGTGTGGACCAGGGAAAGCATGCACAATGCAGCACAGACTAAACCCATACAAGAAAGGACACCGTGAGTGGGCTGTACAGTTGGGAGCCCAGGGGTGGAGAGCAGGCTGGCACCTTAAAGGCTGGTTAGATGGGCAGGTGCTGTGGCATCTGTGAAGGGGAAAGTGAGAGGTTGGCATTCTGGACAATGTGCCACGTGCTGCCAGTGATGTGCAGGTCCTGCAGATGACCCGTTCCTATGTCAGCGCCCATTTCTAACTCACTGTGTCAGGAAGGACCCTGGCCTTACTCGTCCAGTCCGCACTTAAACAGCACACAACCACGAGTGAGATGTGGGTTCAAATTCGGATGAAGAACAGTTTGACCTTGAGCATGTTAGCTAACCCCGCCAAGTCTCAGTTTCCACAACAGAAGTCTGCACCTCATTGTGTGCAGTGAGGATTAAACCAGAAAATTCGCATAAAATGCTTCCATAGCTACCTGCATAAACGCCCATAAAAGTCAACTGTTATTTAATCTCATTCAACTGTATTATATCCACATACCCTAACTTTGCTTCTCTGCATTCTTACTGATATTTTCATACCATTTTCCAGACAAGCAGACTGAGAATCAGAGGCACCAAAAAGTCGCTTTCTCACCCAGGCTGCCAAACACCTGCTCGATTTTCTGACCACCTTAATGATATTACCTCAGCTGCCTTCTCCAAAATGCCTTTCTGAAACAATTGATGCTTTTATTTACTTCTTCCTCCAACAATTATTTGTTGAAGTCCTCTTCTGTGCCAGGTTTGGAGCCTGAGGGGGTTCTCTGCTCCTTCTCCATCGCAGAGCCGAGCATAATGGGAAGAAATCTCAGAGTGAGAGGAGAACGGCCCTCATGGCCTTCTCTTCCTGGGCCATGACATTGCTGGTTATTAAATGCCGTTCACCTCCCTGAAATACATTCTTCATGCCACCGAGCATTGTGATCCTTCAGCCTCCTTTGTTTTGGCAACGTAAGCACTTATTACCAGAATGAAATCTTTGGTAGGTCTGACCTTGGGAAAGGCTATTCTCACATTCAGCTTCAAGGCCTTTTACCCGGGACCTTTTATTTCAGAAATCAGGGCTGAGACCAGAGCCACACAGAGAGAAGCAACGTTTCCTGTTTTCCCAAATGCAATGGGAAATAAAGTCAACTCAAATCTGCAACTGCTCCCAGAGCCTGGGACAGGGGAGGGGGTGTGCATGCGCACAAGTACTGGGGGCAAGGTGAGGTGGGTATGGTGGAAATAGAGCCAAATCAAATGAATCTCAGTCTGTCTGTCTCCTGTCCTGAAGAGAGTTTAAACTGGCTGAGAAGATTTTTGAAACATACTTGCTTTCATCCTCTAAGTGATTTGATATCGACAAGAAAACAACATCTGATGGAGGTAAAGACCAGATGAACCCCAACCGCACGCAGGCCCATCGCTGTAGCTGGTTGATTCTGCTCTTGAGACATCAAGACCCGAGGCACCCAACCCCATCTGACTCAGCCATGAACCTCCCTTATACTTCCCCTTTGTGGACATGTGAGGTCAAGTGTCCCACAAAGAAAGCATACTATGGAAACTCTTGGAAGGTAATTGGGAAGAGAGTCATGGGATACATCCAAAGGTCAGATTGAAAGTCACAACACAGCAAGAGTCACCTTTGTCTGCAAAACCACCTAATAACAACAATTATGATCCACTGAGCACCTGCCCTGTGCTTTATAGAGCATTATCTGTAAAGCTAGCTGCAGGTTTCCAAGGCAGGAAGCAGTATTCCCCTTTGACATATAAGAAGACTTAGGCTCAGAGAGGTAGAGACTTCTCCAATGGAACTTACTCACTGGAAAGCCAAATCTGGGCTTTCTGTACCACCCTAGACCTACGTGCAGCTGTTCTGTTGCACCTGGGCACCAACCTGATCAGAACCTACCTGGGACCTGGCACAGGTAGCCTCTCTTCCACCCCTTCAGGAAGTTCTGGGTATTGCCATCCCAGGAGGGATCCCTCCATCTTACCTTGCAGCAGCCTGCTCCCCAGCCGTCCTTCCCGGTAGAGGTTTTGTCTCCAGACATTTCTCTGCAACAGTGGAGGCTCCAGACCCCCTGTTCCAGTGCATCTACAATGAAGATTGATAACCTGACCTTGGTCTTGAATAAGACATCGATTGCAAATGAGAGACTGTGGGGAGTCTCCAAAGTACAAGGAGCCCCACTTAAGTACAGGCAGACGATATGTTTGGCGATCTAAGCAGTTGGAGAAGGATGTGTTTTCCTAGTCATCATTGGGAATCTCCTTGCTAATTAATTGCCCAGAGTTCTTCCTTCTTCACTTTAGGGGAGTCTGGTCTAATGGACTGTCTGGGGAAGTATCTGATTAACAATCACATTCTGGCTACAAGTCTGCCTGGGAGGGTGGGGTCATGGATTCGTGATTAGTCTAAGGCGTGCAGTTTAATAAAGCGATTGCAAACCATTCCCAGTTCAGTATCTTATCCTCTCTCATTCCTAAATGTAATACTGACTTGTGAGTGGGAGGTGGGATTCGTTTACACAAGCTCCTCTGATAGCATTTTATTACCAACCAAGTCGGACCAGGTGGTGGGGTTTGGTTTTGTTTTCTTTTGGAACTGCTCTGCGTTTGACTGTTGAGCCAGTTACTTCCACCCCCACCTTTTAGATGCTGTGTTTTCCGTCAAAACGGGCTCCCTTAGAAAACAAAAAGAAATGACTCCCTGGCCCTCCTCCTGTCCTCTGCAGCCTGATCTATTTAAGACACGTTCTCTTCAAACAAATCCTGTCCCAGTTTCGCGAGGGCCCTTCTTCCCCTCCTGCCCTCCACCGGCGCATTTGACACCAGCTCAAGAATCTTGTAGCTTCTCGCCTTTCCATTCCCGGTGGAATTTGTTATTCAGCACTTCAAAGCGGAGACTTGTTTGCACCTCTTGTCTCAAACAATAGACCAAATTTCCTGTCTCTGCTTCTCTTAAAAACTGCCTCCCTCCCGCTCCCTGGAACAATGGCAAGGGCCACTCTACAGAAGAAGAAAGGAACCCACCCCTGTCTCAGAGGAGGTGGGGCCCTGGGGCAGAAAAGGTCACAGGTATGAACATCAGACCGGACAGACCAATGTGCAAACCCTAGGCAGCTACGAAGCTGGGTAGCTTTTAACTGGTTAATTAACCTCTCTGAGGCTCTACCTCTGAACTATAAATAATTTGTTGCATAGAGTTGTGGTGAAAATAAGATGAAATGATGTTACAAACTCGTGCCTAATGATGGAGGCTAAGAGTACATTCCCTGAGTCCAGGTTGCCTGGATTAAAATCCTAGTTACAACACCTTCTTTCTCTGTGTCGTTGGGCTTAAATTGCTTAAACTCCGTGCCTGCACTTCCTCACCTGTGAAATAGAATAATTACTGTGTCTGCCTTGTAGGATTAAAGAGTTAATACACAGAGAGCATTAGACTTGGGCTCGGACATCACTCAGTGAAGATTTTCTTCTTCCTCTTCCTTATTCCCCACTCCAGAAGGAATCTTTGGCCCCACTCTCTCTCAACCACTCTGTTTTACACTCTTCTGTCTAACTCTTTTCATAACATCACAGTTTTGTTCAGCAGCCCAAATCCATAGCCCACTGGGAGTATAATACTTGCTCAGACTTTCTCATTCCAGGAATCTGATTTGTGTGTGTGTGTGGAGGGGGGGGGTTAATCCTCACCCAAGAATATGTTCATTAATTTTAGAGAGAGGAAAGAGAGAGAGAGAAACATTGATGGGTTGTCTCCATATGCACCCCAACCTGGGATCAAACCTTTAACTTGGGTATATGCCTTGACCGGGAATCGAACCCACCACCTTTTGGTGTACAGGACGACGCTGTTACCAACTCAACCACCTAGCCAGGCCACGAGTCTGGTTTTTTGCTTAACTTCAGGATGAGGAAAATGCCTGAGGAATGGATCCATAGGGAGGCAGTTTTAGGGTGGTGAAACCATTTTCCATATAATAGTATTTAAATGACATTATGCATTTCAAACCCATATTTTAGGGTGGTGAAACCATTTTCCATATAATAGTATTTAAATGACATTATGCATTTCTCCAAACCCATACAATATGCAGCACAGAGAGTGAAACCTAATGTAAACTATGGACTTTGGTTAATAATGACACATCAATATGGGTCATTAATTGTATCAAATGTACCTTATTAATGAAAGATGTTAATGATAGGGAAACTTTGTGGGGGCTGTGAGAATTATCTGTACTATCTGCTCAATTTTTCTGTACATCTAAAACTTCAAAAAAATAAGGCATATTATTTAAAAAAAAAAAAGAAAAGAAAAGCAGGTGCTTTTTCATGCCTCTGCTCCTTCCAACACACTGACAAATAATGACCAGCAGCCAGGAAGTGACGCATCCCTTCATAAATGACCTGAAATTAACTACTGTTATCTTGTCCTTAGGTCAATGGTCAGCGAACTCATTAGTCAACAGAGCCAAATATCAACAGTACAACGATTGAAATTTCTTTTGAGAGCCAAATTTTTTAAACTTAAACTATATAGGTAGGTACATTGTTATTAACTTAATTAGGGTGCTCCTAAGGCTTAGGAAGAGCCACACTCAAGGGGCCAAAGAGCCGCATGTGGCTCGCTAGCCGCAGTTTGCCGATCACGGCCTTAGGTCATATGCTAATGGCCTACAATGAGCCAGCTTTGTCCCTGGAGGTAGTGAACTCAGACAGAAGGCATTCTTAGGGCCTGGTCAGGGGTCTCTGGATCAAGGTGCCTTCAATGTCTCATACGTTCTGGAGTAAATAATATGGGGAGTGGATAAGCTTTATCTTCTTGTCACTGACTCTCTGTAATTTCCCATCCCTCCTTCCCCGTATACTGTACAGCCTTTCCAGTCCTGGGCTCTGCAGTAACCATGGTACTGGACTTTTCTTTCCCAGGCTTTGGGCCTCACCCTTGAGCCACTTGCCTCATTATTCTGACTTGCTAGACATGGTGTAGTGGTCAAGTGCATCTCTGAGGCTTTTCTCTGTGTCCAAAGGTTCGAAGCCCAAACTCAGTGAAAGAAGCAATGGATCCCATGGAATAAAAACAGCCTTCCCACCTGGCTGGTGTTGTTCAGTGGTTGAGCATCGACCTATGAACCAGAAGGTCATGATTCAATTCCCGGTCAGGGCACATGCCTGGATTTCGGGCCTGATCCCCAGTGGGAACCATGCAGAAGGCAGCCAATCAATGATTCTCATCATTGATGTTTCTATCTCTCTCCCCCTCTCCCTTCCTCTCTGAAATAAAAAACAAACACACACATAAATAATAAAGAATGGCTTTTAAAAAATAAAAACAGCCTTCCCACCCAACGCAAATCCCTCTGAGCAACTGCGGTCTGATGGTCTAGTGTCCTGAGGCCAAGATTATAATAAGCATATAGAGTGAAAAGCAAACACAAAAGGACAGCAGGAACTTCAAAAACATATTTGAAACACAGACAGAAACTTCCCCAGCACATCCTGTCTAGTTGCCAAGTTCCCAAACTCTTACCCTGTGAGACTGAAATTTCCATGGCATGTGACTGATTAATAAAACCATCAATTTAGATATACTCACATTGCGTGTCATGGAAGAGGATTGGCCCCACTGCTGTTACCAGGTGCTAAAATTGCTAATGATCCGGCAAAAAGCCAAATATAAGGCAATGGAAGTGATGTGAACAGCAATGTTGGAAATTATGGTAGGTAATTATTACAAGTTGCCTTAGCAGTGTGATTTAGCAGAGAGAGCACAAAATGGTGACGCAGAACATGTGGGGTCAGAGCAGGCTGTGCTCAAGCCTCTCTTTTCTCGTCTGTAAAATGGGACAATACTTGCCTCACAGACTTATTACAAAGAGTGTTTCGGATAAAACATGTTCTGCAGCTGGGAAGGTGCCTAGCGCATGTACCAGCACAGGCTGCTTTCCTTCCTTAAAACGAGGCTTAAGATCTTTATGAATGATGATTCTTTAAAATTTGCCTGAGCCTGCTCTAGGTGGTTTGGCTCAGTGAATAGAACGTCAGCCTGCAGACTGAAGGGTCCCGGGTTCGATTCCAGTCAAGGGCACATGCCCGGGTTTCGGGCTCAATCCCCAGTAGGGGGTGTGCAGGAGGCAGCCGATCAATGATTCTCTCTTGAGTCCAAGAAGATATAGTAGGTGAAAAATGAACATAAAATGATGCATCCATGACATCTCTATTTTGCTTTGCATTGTAAATAATTTACAGCATTAAAAGTGAGTTAACAGCAGGTCTTTGAGGGACAGAAGAAAATACTTTCTAAAATGAGAGATAGTCTTCATAATGAGGGACTGCTGAGAGGAAAAATTTAGAATTTAGACAAGCATCTTTTACATAGTTATTAATCTGGTTGGATAGGATTTTTAATAATTAAATGGTATTACTGCAATATAAGTGGTATTTTATTAAGCTTAAATGAAATGTGCATTTAGGAACTTAATTTGAAACATTGCCTACTTTGTTATTCTGTTTTTCATAATTGCATATGTTTGGAAATTATGTTTTCCTTTCTGCATTGCATTATCTGTCTACATACTTAGCCTTTTGCTTTATTTATAGGAATGTTACTTCTTGTGTTTTAAGGAAATTGATATGAAAACTCTATATGACAAACTCCTAAGCTAGCTTCAAATATTTCTGACTAATCACTAATGAAATATCCATAATAGATGAGGAAGAAAGCATAAATCGCAATGAAATAAAACTTCATTTCATAAATGTATTGTATGTTTGACAGCTTTGGAAATTTTCTTTGTCATTTTGTAAATCAACACAAAATACAGCTAACCACCAGACATAGCTGCTCAGCCTGAGACAAAATAAGAGATTGAAAGCTCCTCTATCACTAGCTGTTGATTGCCTAAGATCATATTGCTGAATGCGAGAATTTTTTTCTCCATGCAAACATTACTGAGCCTCCATGAACTCTCACTACGGGCCAGATGCGCACACATTATGGTTGTGAATTCACAGCACAAAGGATGGGAGGGGACAGCTGGCAGTTATCAGTTTAATTGATCAATACAGACAAGATGGGGAGGAACCATCACCCTGCCCTCCCAATTGCTTCCATTTTGAGACTAAATAGTTCACTCTGACTACCTAAACAGCATGGCTTAACCAGCTACCCTAACTTCGCTTTTTCTCCTGTGCTAAGTCTCTTCATCAACACCACCACCTTCTCAGCAGCATTTACCTAAGAGGAATGATTTCACCCTGGCACATGAGCTCCGGGACCCTTTAGCTTATTTCCCTGAGAAGTCCCTCCTCCTCCCCTTGCACAGGTCATGATTGTTCTCATTTCCCTCCCTCCACCCTGATGGCCACTCTCCATCCTTTATTCCCCTACTCTGGGCCTCAGGGAGGCCACCTTGCCAGGCTCCTTTGCACTCTGGCTTTCCACTGGGTTCCTGCTTTGTAGAAGATTGTAGAGTGGAAGGAGCGGCTGAGGTTTTGCTTGCCCACTCTCTCCTGCTTTACCTCTGGCGTCTGCATCTCCCACAATGTGGCTTCTATCAGGCCATCCCCTCACTAAGTCATCCCTCCCTTCATTGTGGCTCCAGCTGTACAACCCCTCCCTGCCCTCAGGCCTAGAGGTAGTACCAGCTTTCCGCTGTTGCTCATTTTAGGGGGCTTCAACATCCCTGATTGGCTCCCTCAGTTTTGGCCGTACCTCATACCCAGCCCCTTCTTAACTTCTCTTGAATAATCTAAATTTGATTCTTGTTTCCCGCTCGGCCGCTGACTGATACAGCAGAAATTTCAAAATATATATTTAATTTACATATAAGCGAATGAAAATGAATAAAGAAAACATGTATGCAACTCTGAAAAGTGGAATTCAGTTAAGATTTGGTTCATTTTTGTCCTGCTGTCAGTATGTATAGCATCAAGTTCTTAAAGCACCCCTGGTTGGCTTATCTTCTCCGCTAGCCTCTAAGAGTGGTGAGTAAGAGACCAGATCTATCTTCCTCCCCCTCACTGGTTTGTCTCCAGGGCCTGGCTCTGTCAATAACGATGTGTTGAATGAATGAAGGCATCAATGGCTGGTTTCATTCAAAGCACCATCACTTGCTGGGCTGAGTGATGAGGGCTAAGTCGATCTTGCTGTGTCCTTCATTTTCAGAACCTCTCTTTCTTTTTTATTAAAGAATGGAAGAGCGATACCAGCCACTGCCCACTGCATTCACTGGTGACCAGCCCCAGCTCTGGCTTTGCAGTTCTGATCCGAGAGCATTTAGGTCTGAGGATTAAGGGAGAAGCGGGGAAGGCAATGTGCTTGAAGGGTGAGACAGTTTGACCCTGTTTCCTGAAGCATAGAGCGAAGAAAGGGGCAGTTAAGAATTATACACGCTTGCAAATGGCCCACAAGGTGCACTGGGAAGTCTTACAGAAGCTCCCCTGCTCTCCAGAGAGGCTTGTGGTTTCTGAGCCTGCCTGGTGATTGAGAAAGATATTCTGCAAAGTAAGGCTGTAGCTGAGGTCCTACACAGCACCAGGGGTGGAGTGCATGACCTTCCCCATCACGGGGAACAGTGACAGGGAGAAGGAAGCCCAGTAGCCAGCTGGGGGATCTTCAGATTCTCTACTTGAAGAGTGAATGGGGTTATAGCACTTAGCCTAGAAGGGTTGATCTGAAGATGAGGCATGTGTGAGCTCTCTGTTCACAGAAGGAACTTGGTCAAATTGAACCTTAATGGCCTCTCTTGAAGGAGAAAAACAGTAGCAATTCAGCTCCTGTGAGATTTCATTCACCTTAAAGCTTGGAATTCACGATCACTCAGGTACACGGTCACCACTGAAAAGACTAATATGAACCTGGCCCCACCACTGTCCAACTGGGTGACCGTGCCCACGTTGCTGACACTAGTGGAAGTCTCCTCATCTATAAAGTGGCGATAATTCCATAAACCCTCAGCACTGGTGACTTCGTGTTTGTGGGTTCCAGGATTTGGGACTAACCCTGAAGCTCTGTGATCTGTGCAAATTTGCAGTTTTACTGGATGCCAGCAGGCAAATGCACAGGAGCTGTTCACTTTGCCAAAGAGTTATCAGCATATGGTCCAGCATCCTTATTGGGCTCCACTCACACTGTGTACCCATTTCCAGTATGCTACAGTATATTTTGTGACTTTGTTTTTTAAAGATATATTTTTATTGATTTTTAGAGAGAAAGGAAGGGAGAGGGAGAGAGAAAGAGAAACATCCATGTAAGAGCAGAACATCAATCGGCTGCCTCCTATGAGCCCCCTACCTACCAGGGATTGAGCAGAAACCTGGGCATGTGCTCTTACCAGGAATTAAACCTGTGACTTTTTGGTGTATGGGATGATGCCACTGTGTAAGGGAGGAAATAATTGAGCACAGTAGAAGTTCAAATTCTTGGAACTAGGACTTATCATTATGATTCCACTTTGATGTCTGCTCACCAGGTGCTGGGGGCTGTCTCAAGCTCTCTGGCCAAACTCTTAAAGGGGGCCAGGCTCCGTAAAGGCAGCATCTCCCAGAGGGCAGAGTAACTGTGGACTTCTCCTCCAGCTGGGCTGGGCTACTCAGGTGTAAGGTGGGGCTGGAAAACAGGGATTAGAATGTGATGCAGAAATCAGGTCTGCAAGGGCCTGACTCTTGCTTTTGGCTCTAGGTCATGGACAAGAACGATGTGGTAGAAGTGGACATCAAGTGACTGGATGCTGAATTTGCATCCAGAAAAAGAGGAAGATGGGGACTGATGGCCCTGGCCCTCTACTTTTCATGTCCTTCATTCCCTCAATCTTGGCTTTTATATTCATTCTCAATTACACAGGACATAGTGACCAAATTATCCACTCGATACTCCACAAGTCCACCTAGGTGAGCATACTGAAACACTTTTATCTGGCCTCTCTCTTGCTAATCTTTCAGGCTCTTCCCCATTTTCCTGGGAGTTAAAACTCTCAGCCCCATCAGTCATCTCAGATTTTGTCCTGCCTTCCCTGTGTTGTAGTCAACCCTCCAGCCACACCAGACTCTTCCCTGCTTCCCCAACATACACACCAATATGGTTCTGATGGTTCTGTAATGGCCAGCGTCCACTCTGCTTGGCCAGAGTCCATCTATTCTGATTAGCTAGTTGGTAGAGTTTTCTAACATGAGGCACTAGATTTGTCAGTGACTTCTTTCTTTGCCCAGGGTTTAACCAGCACCCTGTAAGGGGCAGACAAGTTTTCCCTCCCCTTTCACACGGCAGTTCACCAGCCACTCTGGGGGGGGGCCAGGCAGGAGGTCCCAACTTTCAAGGTCAAAGCCATCCTTTGGCACCCAATGCAGATCACACAGATTGCATCTTAGAATTGAAAGTTACCTGCAACATGTTTGTCTGGCCATATTTCAGTTATTTTTCATTTCTCCCACTGAACTGAGCCGTTTGAAGATAGAGACCTTGTCTTATTTCTCTTGGCATTCCTATCACTCTGGGTGATCTATGGGCCTGGTGCATAGTAGGTAGTTAATAAATTTTGATGAAGGAAGGAAGGAGTCAGGTTCACTCCTCAGTTAAGAGTCAAAGGTCAAGAGTCATGAGGGCTAAGTCGATCTTGCTGTGTCCTTCATTTTCAGAACCTCTCTTTCTTTTTTATTAAAGAATGGAAGAGCGATACCAGCCACTGCCCACTGCATTCACTGGTGACCAGCCCCAGCTCTGGCTTTCCACAACTTCCTGAGCGCTTTCCAAACATCTGGCGCCGGTGCTGAAGGAGCCGGGCGAGGCCTGGAGCCAGCATTAGGCCATCAGCAAGCTCTGAACCTGATAAAATCCTGACAGTCCCAGAAGCCAAGCTGGACTGCAGCGTGAGATCATCAGATGCCTGAGATACTTGAATCAACTTGTTCGCAGCTTTCCTCAGTCATGTTTTTCATAATTCATGATTCACATGAGATTTTTAACAACAAAAACACTCAGATTAAAATTTTATATGAGATGTTTTCGCTCCTTATACAAGCATTATCAACCATTTTGATCACAAAAAAACCTCTGCCCACTTCCATAATTATTTAAGGATTTTTTAAACTTGTTTTTCTACTTAATTTGACTTGGAGATAAGAACCCCGAGTATTAAAAGATGGCATTAAATTGTGGTTTCTCAGGTGACTCAGGCAATTTGATGATCCAATTTGCTTTCATTTGTGGAACAAACATCGTGTATTATTTTTTTAAAGTTGCAGCAATATCCTAAAGTCAGTTTCCCCTCTTTTCTTCTGAAAGAATATGCAAAGGAATATATATCTCTTTTTCATTTACATCAATGTTTTCCAGTGACTTATGAACATAACCTATAAGGGACATATCATAAGTTTGCTGAGCATCCCACCTCTTCGGATAAAGAGTGACTTCAATTCTCCACTAGTAGCAAGATGGCTCATTGCTGTCATTATTATTGTCATCTTAAAACTCTCCATTGATCCTTATTTATTACTGTCAAAGTTGCTGCTGCTTCAAGGGTGAGCCTCGTGCCAAAATGCCTTCAAAGAGCAGAAGGGGAGAAAATAAAAGATTTGAAAACAAGAAGGAATTAATTTTTATGTTGTGTGGATTTTAATCTCAATTTTTTAAAATTTAAGAAGAAAAAAAATGGAGAAACTGAAAGAATTCAAGGATTGGATCCCAGAAATGTACTATAATGCAGCTCTTTTAAAGAATATCCTTATTATAATTCTTTCAAGACAAGTTTGCTTTCTTTTTTTTTATTTGTTCTGTGAGGCCAGAGAGGTACACTCCTCAGAGGTGAAGAGAGTGGCTCAGCCAGCCTATAGGGAGAGCATTGTGGTAAATGGTGGGGAACACTGCCCAGATCCTCTCTTTAGGATTGACACCTCCATCCCCATGCTGCTGGGAGTGCTGGTGGCCAACAGGACCCAGCTGAATTCTATCCCAAGACTGCCCTTTCCCCCAAATAGCCACCTTGCTCAAGGTCATGCCCCTTTGTGGGGGCCGGCCCCTATCTCAGGGCTGGTCAGTGTAGAAGGTCAGCCCCCTTACTTCAAGATAGGACAACTCTCATGGGTCACCCAAGTTCCTATGGGATTGGCTGAGACCTATTTGTGACTGCATCATGCTCAATCCTTTCCCCTACTTAAGCCTGCTTTCCTTAAAAATATCGATCCATTCCCAATAGTCTTTCTGCACACAAATCTCTGCCTCAGAGTCTGCTTCCTGGGAAACCTGACCTACAAGCAGGGAGGCAGGAGGGGATGTGATTGGGACCTGGCTGCTGAGGGGACAAATGTGCTTGTCAAAGTAAAGCTCTAAGAATACAACTAATGACTCTTGGGCCAAGAACTACTTTCTTCTCCTCCTTCTTCTCCTTCTCCTTCTCCTTCTCCTCCTTCTCCTCCTTCTCCTCTTTCTCCTTCTCCTCCTCCTCCTCCTCCTCCTCCTCCTCTTCCTTCTTCTTTCTTTTAACAGCTTTATTGAGATACAATTCACATGCCATAGAATCTACCCATTTAGATTGTGCCATTCAGTGGTTTTTGGCATGCTCACCGAGTTGCTCAACCATTACCTCAATCGGCATTAAAACACCCCCAAAGAAACCCCATACCAATTAGCAGTCACTCCCTACTCCTCCTCAACCCCAGCCCCTTGCCCCAGCCCTTGGCAACCACTAACCTACGTTCTGTTTCTATGGAGTTGCCTATTCTGGACATTTCATATAAGTAGAATCATACAATACATGGTCCTTTGTATCTGGCTTCTATGACTTGGCAATGTTTTCAAGGTTCATCCATGTTGTAGCATGTATGAGTACTTCATTACTTTTTTATAGCTAAATAATATTCCATTGTATATCCATTGTATAGATATACATATCTATCCATTGTATAGATGTACAATTTGTTTATCCATTCCTTAGGTGATGGACAGTTGGGTTGTCCCCACTGTTTGGCTATTGTAAATAATGCTGCTATGAACATTTGTGCGTAAGTTTATGTGGTACCAGAAACTTTTCTCTTGGATGCATACCTAGGAGTGGAATTGCTGGGTCTTAGGTTAACTCTGTTTAACCTTTTGAGGAACTGCATATTGTTTTCCAAACCATTTGATGTTCCCACCAATAGTATAATCCTCATGTTTTCTGAATAGGCTTGTCCTGTGGGGATCTTTCTGGGATGTGCATTCTTTGCCCCCTCCCTATCCTCACCTCTGACCCATTTCCAATGATCTTTATTTTTATTATCCTTAAGCTCTACCAGAAATCTCATCTCCTCTGGGAAGTCCTCCCTGATTATTCCAGTCCACAAGGATCTTCCTCTCTCTTTCTTGTTGCTTTGTCTTTGTGGTACAACATGACAAGAAGCCCTGTGCTTGGCCCACCTCTGTGCTCCCTACACAGACATGGTACCTGGCAGAGGAGGGAAACCTTTGGAAAATGCTTGCTTCAACTAATGTGATGAAGTTCAATGTCGATGGAGTGTGGGCAGGAGTGCGCTGGCCTTGGAGAATGGAAGAGCCTCAAGCAACAAAGGACAACTGGAAAAACAAGGTCTTGTTCATAAAGTCTCTTGGCCCCGCCAGCCAGTTACCTGTAGGCACAATGACATTCTTGTAATTCATTCTCTTTTGTTCACCTTGACAGTCGAAAGGACTTTTGTCTGCATTCTCTGAAGTGGACTAACCACACCAGCCCTAGCCTTGGTGGAAACCTTTTGGGGCTGAGCTTTCCAAAGCATTCCCAGATATCTATCCCCAGATGGTCTCAGCGAGGAAGGTCAGAAGCAACTGGTGTTCCTCTGTTAATCACCACACAGAAAGCCACTGTCTAAGAGAATACACATGGGAGGTGCTAGAAGGAACACCTTGCTGAGAGAGGCCCTCTAACTCCCTGTTTCTGCCTCCCCATGCCCAAGCCACCAGGAACCACCACCCCCTCCACCCAGGAATGAACTCAGTGGTCACCTGATCATAGAACTATAGAAGTGTAGGAAGGTGGGACTAGAAGAGATGTCAAAGATCAGCCAGTCCTAAGTGTGGTCCCAGGACCAGCAACATGTGCATCACTTGGGACCTGGGTAGAAATGCAGAGTCTCAGGCCCTATCTTGGACCTGCTGAACAGAATCTGCATTTAACAAGGTCCCCAGGTGGTTTGTGTACACGCTGAAGGGCAAGTACTTCCATGCAGTACTTTGACCAATTGCCATCCGGCCTCTGCCCTCATCCTTCCAGAGTAGCCCAGTCCCTCTTCTAGGACACACTACCGGAAAACTCCCCTTCTAAGGAGCTGAAATGGGATTCACTGCAGCTTCCACCATGGGTCCTAACTCCACACCTTGGGTCCATTCATGATAAGCTCCATATCTCTGCCGTATGACACCCATCAAACAGAGCAAGACCCTCCTGCCATTTTGGGGATGAGCTGGTAAGAGTGTTCCTAAAGAGTGCAGCATGTTACTCAGAAATCTAGTGTAAGTACAGTGTCTGGAGTCTTCCCGGGAGCCCCCAGGAGTAGAGGAAATGGAGTGGGAGACAGTTCAAGAGCTACATGTACCTGTTTAGACTCAGTCAAGGCTTTGCACAAACAGGGCTGGAATCCCTTGCTGGCAAGTTTGGCCTCGTGCAGGTATTTAGAAGAAAAACGTAAACATATCTGGCTTCCCCATCCAAAGGCTGCTGTAAGTTAGTTCACAAGTACATGATTATTATGCAAGTGTTCTGTGAAAGAGAGAAATGTTATTATACCCATTTTACAGATCAATAAAAAAACAAACAAAACAAAACATAGAGATTGACACCCCACTCAGAGGTGATGGAGCGTGAATTGGAACTGAGAAGCCTGGCCTACAAGCTTCTAGCTCGAGAGGTAGGGAGAGGTAGTGATGTCTTTTGTCATCAACTAGCCAAGACTGATTCTGAAATTGAGCGGTTGCCCAGAGAATGCAGTTTAGATCAACTCCAAGATGCACACGAGATGGAAATAGAGATGGTGCGGGAGCATTTACCACACTTTGCCCACAAGAGATGCAACACATTTTCATAGTTGAAATTTACATAGTTCTTTATTCATGAAATTATGAACAGCTGCTATTTTGCCGCATTCCCAAGAAGAGTTGAAAAGGCAGCAAAGAAGAGAACAGACACGTTAGGCAAACTCCATCTGCCCCTCGTGTCTAACACTTTCTTCCCTGCAGATAGCAGACAATGGGTTACCAGATGTCATTTCTTGGGAAGGACCCAGAAGTTTTGTGTGACCATGAGCCAGCCAGAGCAGACAATTCTTGTTTTTTCCCCTCTGAACATTATAAATGTTCCCTCTCCTGTCCACAGCTCAATGACTGTCCTAAGACACATGCTCTTCCCAAAGGATTGCTGATGGTGGTGGATCTTCAAGGGAACTCCAGAAACAACACTGCGGGCTCGATCAATGTCTATTCACCCTGGCTTCCTCCTGACTTTTGGAGAGGGCTTCACAGTGTGTAAGTCTCCTGCATGACTATCACCACACTTGGGCTTCGTAGGAACTCTGGAAGGTCAGTCATCATCTCTTATTACAGAGAAGGTCACTGAGGCCAGAGACCCAACCTGCTGGCATTCGGTCACCCAGCCAGTGGTGGTCAGGTTCTTAATGTGGCCTTTTCCCCATCACATTATATCTGTAGACTGGGACCGTGTGGGCTAAATGTTTCAAGTAGGCCCTCTAGCCCTCCTAGGCTCTGCAAAGCACCCCTTTCCCAACATGAATACCCCAGAAAGCTCTTCCTGCACACCAGGTCCAGTCTCCGGCTCATGCGGTTCTCTTGGCAAACACCCATTGGACACCTGCATGCCTGCTTCCAATGAGGCCACACAAAGTTTCCCTCAGAAATCCGAAGGGGATCCTCCCTGATTTCCTGATGTGTCCTCCCATCAGAGGGGACATTAAATGCCAGCGACACAGCAACCCTCTACTCCTCTTGGTCCTTCATTCCAGAGGCCACAGCATGGCTTTCCATGGCTACTCTGGACAAAGCACCCAACAGGAAGAAGCTGGGACAGAACCAGTTGAAAAGGCCCCTGGACAAGCTGGGGACTCTTAGGAGCCCTCTCCTGTTGTAGGCGTGAGAAAGGCCAGCTGCCGTTTTGTACACTGGTTAACGGTAGGATGTGTTTTTCTTGTTTTTTGGTGAGCAACCTGCTTCTCCACACCTGGAGGCTGAAATTAAAGCAGGGAGGAGCACATTCTGAAAGATGTCGTAAGGGAGGTCAATTACCCCACTTTCTTTGCCAATGTAAGCACAGGGCCGCCATCTCTGGACATCAAAATACCAGGAGGATGACAAGAGGGTGTCATCTTATCTCCTTACAGCTTGCTTATGCCCTAGACTGATATCTCCTCTCTCTCTCTCTCTCTCTCTCTCTCTCTCTCTGGGCAGTCCTGTGTCTCTTTTGCCTGGCCAGAGACCCCATAGGGCTGGGGTAAACCCAAAATTCAGAATGCTGGCTCAGGGTGAGAAGCGGTGATCTCTTTGACATTGCTTTGGGGGCTTTAATCTTTATTGACGCAAGGAAGAAAAGCTGGATATTTTGTCTCAATGTCAGGTTCTGATGGCTAAAGAGATGGAGCATCAGGCAATCGGGCTGACTATGAGAGGCCACTTTCTGGTGAGGAGTTAGCAAGCATCCAGCTAGCGCCCATTGTGCAAGAAAGGGGCAGTGAGGTCCACTCTCTGGAGATAGGCTTTCAATGTTGAGTTAAGATTTCCTGACTGGGGGTCACCTGTGGAGAGAGGGGCCCATGGGCTAGGGGTCACACAATGTTTGCATTTCTGAGTGCTGTCCCCCAACCACCCATCAGCCATGTAGCCTTAAGCAGGTCACTCCAATTCTCTGATTCTTATTTCCTCATATGTAAGAAAGAGATGACCATCAGGATGCCTCCCGCATAGGGTGGTTGCACATCTCAACTATGACCATGTGTGTAAAACTTTGCCAACTACAAGTCTGGGTGCAGCTGGGAGTGTTCTCATGGGTATGAGGGCAGTGCATTCATTTCCTTCTGTCCTTGTAGGGCTGGGACTCTGTGTCCTTGGACAGGTCCTAGGTATCTTGCCAGCAATCTTCAATCCATCCCATCAATTGACAAACAGGACACCCGCATAGAGCAAGTCATCAGGGTGGACCTGGAAAGCTGCCATCATGAAGAATCAGACTGGCTTGGCTACCCCACAGCCTGAGGCTGTGACCTTGTTGAGAGAGAGATAGACTTGCTCAGCCCTGGACAGAAAACCCAAGGGCCCATGGACAGCCACATTGAAGGGGCCCCTCTTGGCAGCTACATGAAATGGTCATGGTGCTCCAACTTGACCAGGAACATGGCTTTTCACTCGCAGCCTCCCCCCTGCCAAATAAAGAGAGATGGTGATCAGATGGCAGAGAGCCACCCCCAGGCCTAAACCTGAGGTGCCGAGGTTCCAGGGCCTCCATGCTTGAGGTTCATGTAATTAGAACAGTCAACCTGCTGTAAAGCCCCCAGCACACGTGCTCCCCAGCCACATGGGAGTGCTCTTTGCATCCTCCTTTGGGATGGTCTCTCATTTAGAGGGAACTTGAAAGCCCACCTGACCTCTTCTCAGAGACATATAGTAACAAAATAAATCAAGGCAAATGTTAAACATTGTCTCATCGCGGCCATAACTCACTCTGGGCCAGTAGCTATTTATAAGGGTGGCTTATTCTACCAAAGCAATTCGGAGGGACCAGCACATCCCTGACCACAGCATTCCTGCCCACCTGCTGACCTGGGGAATCAGGTCAGAGCTCTATTTTTGAGGCTGGTGGTGCCCCTAATTGCCAGGTCGAGGCTGAGGCTGGAGTGGGGGGCAAGGGGGATGCTCAATATTGGGTTCTGTAAGGGCCTTGGCATTCTGACCTGGATCTGCCACACCTGGGAACAGAGCCCACCGTGAGGAGTTCGGGCCTGGTGAAGAATGGGACTCCATGTTCCCTAGAACCCTGAACACAGGAACAGAGCCCACCGTGAGGAGTTCGGGCCTGGTGAATGGGACTCCGTGTTCCCTAGAACCCTGAACACTCCTTTAAGCTCATGACCGGCCATTGACGTGGGGTAACCAGGGAGGCTGCAGCGGCCGAGAAGAGTTGCAAGGAAGCTGACGAGAAGCCCTGTTCTGGGAGTCCCATCAGAGCTGGGTCTGGGGGTGGGGGCACAGGAAGAATCGGTTCTCTCCTGCTGGGACCTGAGGTGGGAGAAAAGAACCAGGAGAGCTTTCCTCTCCTGTTCCCAACTCTGACCACCCTCTCCCCTCAGGCCCATCTGCTTTCTGAGGTGGGAGGAGAGGAAAGTGAGAGAAGAGAAAGAGGAAGGAGGGTGGGCAGGAGAGGGGGGAGCCTGCCCCGGAGGGTTTGGGGTGAACAAACCATATTGTGTGTGTAGCCAGGCCAGCCTCTTGGTGGGCTGACCCCCTGCCTCTCTGCCAAAGCCCCCGGCCCTCGCCAGGGACCAATTCTTGGGCTTCCCTGCAGTCCTGCCAACAGCCCAGCCTTTGCGACAGCCTTTTTCTCGTTCTGCTCTTTTCTGAAGCTTCCATTCAAATGTTTTTAGCACAGATGCCTCATGCATCAGTCCAATGCTAAAAAGATGCAGTAAGTGAAATTTTTGCCATATGTTAATACACATGTTTTAGTTTCCATAAATGCTCAACGTGGTTTTTATGGTACTCAGAATGGTGGTGTTTATACTGTTTTGAGAGGCTTTGAATTCAAATGTGCAAATGATTTTTTACAAGATGTGATTCAAGGACGAGCCACAGTTGGGGTCTCCTGCCATCCAGATGGCGGAGGCTCTCCGTTACTCTGAGCCTGCGACTTGTGATCCGGCAAAGCCCTGCTGCCGCCGGCTCCTTGCTGTGGGTGCGTGGGGTTGGAGGCTGGTTCCAGGAGCGGACCAGGACCCAGCTATTTGTAAATCAGGGTAGAAAACCACCCAAGGCCTCACAACCAAGTTGACCAGACATGCAGGGGGGACCTGGAGGAAGGGATGTCACAGAGGAGGGGTCCCTGAACTGGGGCCTGAAGAGGCCACAGACCTGGGTTGGCAGGAGGAGGAAGGAGAAATAAATGACCAATGGAGTATAAGGGGGACGCTAAGGGTTCAGGTTGGCCACGTGCAAGTTTACACTTGGAAGAGGAGGTGGGAACGTGCGATGGGGTGGACCTGGCATGAGGATCTAGCCTTCCCTCTCAGCACTCCCCTGCTTGTCCTTTGAGTCCTGGAGGAATTTTCCCTGATGCCTAAACACACCATCCTGTTTCATTCATCCCTCCACGCTTTTATGGGGGATATTCTCTCTCTTCAAAATTACCTTCCCACCTGGAAAATTCCTACTGATCTCAAATCCCAGGCTCTGCCTTCCCTGACAAGTCCTGCCCACCTCTTCTGTCCTGCCCCGAGTCCTGTCCAGGGGCTCTGGGATTATGTTTATTTCCGTGTAGGTACTCCTTTAGCCACAAGCCTCTCTCACTGAGTCTCTCTGAGCTCCTTAAGGACGGGCCTGGGTCCTTTTCATGTCTTTCCCAGAGCCTGGCCCAGAGCTGCTGAGGCCTGTGGAGGGAGGGAGGGAGGGAGGGAAGGAAGGAAGGAAGGAAGGAAGGAAGGAAGGAAGGAAGGGAGACAGGAGTGGATAGGTGGGGAGCTGAGGGTCTGGCCTAGAGGAGCAGTCCTTGTCTTGTTCCCACACCCAGCTTATCATCTCCCTCCTGCCCACGGGTCCCATGGGAAACAGCCAGGCTCAATGACTCTAAGCTTCTTGCCATCAGCGGAGGGGCCAGGACTGTCCATAGCCCAGCTCAGCCAGGTCTATCCCTGGCCACCCTGAAGGGATGTGGGTGTTGCTAGACCACTGCCAGGCCGGGAATCGCCCCAGTGGAGTGAGGACATCTCTGAGGGCAGAAGTGCTCAGCTAGTCCTGGGAGCCAGAGGTATCCTTGCAGGTGTCCTCCAAGACCCGAGGGGAGGGACAGGCCTCCAGGCCACACAGTTGGAGTGTCGTGGGGTCTCCTGCTGTCTGGACGCCAGGCCCTCCCTGGAGCTTCCTGAGCCGGCACTCCTGCTCTCACTCTCCCCCTGAGAGTTTGCCCTCACATGTCCAGGTTTGTTCATGCCAACGCCTCAAGTGCTGTGGGGAGAGCTGATACGTTCTGGGGGAGCCGGGCGGGTGGTGGTGGTGGTGGTGGTGTATGCATGAAGATGGGAGGGGGAGCCTCTGTTGTTTTAACCAAGCGTCTTTGAAATTTGGAAATAATCTCCCCTCCTGGCAGCCGGCTTTTTCCCAAGGGACCGAGGGGTGAGGGTACATAATCTTGGAGGCTCGGTCTCCTTCAGGGGGATTCATATATATGGTGCCTGTAATTATAGGTCGATAATGATATAATTTATAGTATGTATATCATCATTTGTGAGTGACTGGACAAGCTGGCAGGCAAGGAGGGTGCAACCATGTCATAAGCTCGTAAAAAGGTAATTATATTTCTTTCTGATCTAGCTTTCGCCTACTCGGTCGGGCTGGGGTATTGTGAAATGAGTGATGATGGGTGAGCACAGGAATCGTTGGAGGTTTGGTTCAATAAACATGGGGGAGCTTGACGTCCAATCGGGTCTGACTTGAGGCCAGGGAACCGTGGGACGGGACCCCGTAGGGGCACCAGTTTAGCACAAAAAAGGCCCCCCAAAACACAGGAACCTGGCCTGATGACCCAGGGTCAGACTGGCTGGTGGGGTGCAGCCTCTGGATGAATTCAGAGACCCCCCAGAATTGTTGTTTTTAGGAGGAGACTCAGAAGACAGACTTTCTCGATGTCTCTCAGCCCTGGGGGAATTCTGGGGCTGGAGACGCTTGTCATGTCTTCCAAGCCTGATGGAATCTCCGGGAGTTTAGATCTAGATGAAGTTTAGTTGGAGTTTGGAGCGATGGTTGGGGGAGATTGGGTTTTATCTGCACCCCATCGCCCGTTCTCAGTAATAAAGCGAAGCTGCAGAGGGCCCTTGGCCCGAGATATAATAGTGTAATGTAATTACAGTAATGATACTTTGTAGTTCTATAGCGCCTTTCATCTGTGGATCTCCAAGTCCTTTATAAACATTAATTAATTCTCATAACTCGGCGATGAGGTAGGTAAGTATCATCATCCCCATTTCATGGATGAGAAAGCCAAGATGCAAAGAGGGTAAGAGATTAGCTCAAGATCACCCGGAGAGCCACTGGTTTAGTTGGCGGAAGTCCTTCTCCCTGCTGCGTCCCCACCGTGGAGGCAGAATTGCAAATGCCCTGGGACGTCCCTCTGCAGGCCCTCCAGGGAGCGTGTGCATTGCCTCCTTCCAGAGGCCAGGCAGATGTCCCCTTGTGTGGCCACACCCTGGTCCCTATGGGCTAGTGAGGTCTCTGAGGCCATTTGGACCCATAGGGACTCTTAGCGGCTTGATCCCTGGAGAAGACTCCCTGGAATGAGTTCACCTGATATGGGACAAGTGAAACCCTGCCCTGACCTCTTCTCATTGCTACCTATTCTGTAATGCCTCCTTATTGCCACCAACCTAGGACCACGTGGAACCAGGCCCACATTTATTTTTTAACCCCCTACTGGGTGCCAAGGTCTGAAGGCCAAATGTAACAGCAAGAAAACTGGGCTGAAAAAAATTTTTAAAAAATCAAATGTGGCCCATGTTCTGTTCCTTGCTCACGGTGTGACCTTGGGCAAGTCACTCTCTCTCTCTCTGGGCCCTGATTTTCTCACTTGTGGATGAAGGAGACATAGATCATCTCCCAGGGGGGCATTCTATGATTTCTTACCTTCCACTTGGGTGGTGGGACAGCCTCCTAATGTGGGCTCCCTTCCTCCTCTCCCCCTCCCCACAGTCCATCCCACAAACTCCCTGAATCAAGGGCCATGATATCAAATCTTTAGTCACACCCCTAAGCCTGTTAGGAATCCAAAGCCTTGAACCTGTCATTCAAGGCTTTGCGTGATCGATCGCAACTTCCCTCTTCAAGCTGGGGCCCCCGTCATGAACCCTTGTCTCAGCCAGACCTACTTTTCCTCCAAATAGGCCATGATCATTCCCAATGTCACAGCTTTGGCCATACCATTCTCCTCTCTGCCCATTTTCTGTGCCCTTTGGAGCCAACTCCCTGCTCACCACTGTGTTGGATACTGGATTAAAACCCTGTCATCCTTCAAAGCTCAGCTCACACTGTTCAGGGTCTAGGACATGGCTGCCCAGAGAGCAAATGTGAGTTTAGGCTGCATGTCTAAAGGCCTAGTTTCCATGAAAAGGGAGGTGGCAGTCCTGTTCTCTAGAGTACTTGTGTTTTCGAAGAAAAAGCAGATTGAAGAGGAAGCTCTGTCGTGTATGGAATGGTCAGGGGACCACGATCATTTCCCTGGGAGAAAACTCGGTGGGCTGGAGGCCCTCCTTCCCCTGAAGAAAGATTATTCTGTGAGGCCACAAAGGGCGGGCCAATGGGCACCGCATCCAGGAAGGAGGACTTCAGCTCAATAAAAGGAAGAACATTCTTTCTCACCAAGCTGTGGGGAAGTGTGATGGGGTAATGAGTTGTCTGTCACTGCTTGCTCTGGAGAGGCTGAGGACAGACTTGTCACGGGGGTGTGGCAGGAGCGCCTCTTTGCAGCATCAGGACCCAGGGAGGTAAGCTGCTCGGGACGGCAGAGTGGCCCCCACTTGGGTTGCTTGGTTACCCACCCAACCCCCGCTACTGCTGGCCATTGGAATCATCTACAGAACCAGGAGGGCAGCATCCAGTGTGGTGTCAGCTCCTGCCAAGTGCTTCCCTGTGTCCCACCTGCCCCTGGTGGGTGTTCTAAAAGAAGGGGCTGAAGAGAGTTGCCAGACCTGCCAGACAACATTCCAAGAGAACAGACTCTAGGAGCAGAGCCCTGTCTGGGTTCTCAGGTCCTCACCGAGCACCAACCACTTGCTAGGCACTTCACTTTTATTATCCCAGTGCCAGATCCCAGCGCGAGCATAGACAAGGAGAGACACCAGAACTCAGAATCAGGGGCCTTAGGTTTGAGTCCCCCCCGCCTGCCCTTTACTAGCTGTGTGGCCTCAGGGAAGTTATTTAACCTTTCTGAGCCTCAGGTTCTGAGTGTAATTGCGTCTGCCTCCTTGGGTGGTTGTGAGGATTAAATAGGCAATAAGATGGAATTATAAACTGTCTGCCACTTCACTGGGGAGGGGTTGAGAGGAGTGGACGGGAAGGACAATCTCCGATGAGTAATTAATTAAAAGAACCCAGGGGATGGTGGCAGTACTGGTGGTCAGGGAGAGACCAGCCATCTGAGGGCAGAATAAAGACGTAGCCTGGTCTCCCTCATGCACTTCCCTGGGAACAGTGAGGTGTGAGAGGCCGAACCTGCAAACCACAGAGGAGATGGAGGGTGGAAGTGAGGATGTGTTCACAGATCTCCTGACACAACAGGGAGGGAATTCCTCACTACCCTCAGACCCTGACAGCGTGGGCTGAATTCATTTAGTCATTGGACAAATATTTAGTAAGCACCACTTAAATGGTAAGTACCGTTCAGGCACTGGGGATACAGCAATTAACAAAACAAAGTCCCCGCCACTCTGGCTTTTATATTCAGGTCAGGGAAGACTGAAAATAAACAAAATGCAACGATTACTATAGAACGTATCATCAAGGAAAGTTCAGATGTAAAGAGCAGCAGATCAGGGTGAGGATGGGCCTCTCTGATGAGCTGACTTTGTGAGCAGAGACCTGTGTGTCCTGAGAAAGTAAGCCCTGGGGATGCTGAGAGCCTCCGGCATAGAGGGAACAACAGGTGCGGGGGGCCTTGAGGCAGGCGTTTGGCTTGGAGAAGGGACACATTGCTGTCACCCACACACTCAGGAAGTGCTTCCTGTGAGGGAGGCTCTGGCTGTGCCCAGGCTGGGGCACACATGCAGACTGAAGCCATGAAAGGGAAAGCTTGAGTGCCCGCTGGCTCTGCCACCAGCTTGCTGTGTGACAAAGACACGTCCTTTACCTGCTGGGCTCTGTTTCTCTCTCTGCACATTGAAGGGTCATCCTGAGCTCCAAGGGTGGGTTCTAACATGCGTGAACTTGGAATATGGAGACCAGCAAACGGACCTGTGGTGTGTGAGGATTGGAAGTGGAGGGGAGCAACCCTTGCTGAGGCTGCAACCGGGTCTTGTGCTCAGCAGCCACAGGGATGCCCATGGGGCCCCTGGCTCCAGCCCTCTCTCTCCCCGGTTTCAGCTGCTGCAGGGACAGGCATCAAAGCAGACACTGGCAGCTGAAGTAAAGCTCCCCCAGGTGCCCCGCACATCCAGGTGACTGGCCGTTTGCTTGGATCAGGCCTGATACCTGAAAGCCTTCTGGGTCTGAATGGGGGTTGCGGGAGCTGCCCTGGTATTCCTGGAAGTTCAGCCAGCTGCGGCAAGGCAACTGGGCAAGCAAGGACTTGTTCCAGGGAGGCCCTCCAAGCCAGGGCTGGTCCCCTCCTTTCAGGGCACCCTTGCCCTTGCTAATGAGGACCACTTGGCCCAGCCTCTCAGCTTGCAGCAGCAAAGCACCTGGCCTCCCCGACGGGGCATTTGTGAGGAAGTCCCTCTGCTCTGGGCTGAAGCATCTTCATTTGTAAAGCTGACAAAAGGCTCCTTCTGGTCTTGCAGGGTTAGGCCAGACTCAGATGAGAGCGTGCATGTGGAGAGCCCTCGGTGAACTTAACAGTCCTATGCCCAGCTTGGTTTTCACTGAGAAAATGACCAAGACCCAAATCGGGGTCCTGGACTCTGTACTCTGCCCTCTCCCTTGGACCAGGCTCCCACCTAAGGGCTGGGTGCCCATGTAGGCCTGCCACCTTGCCGTTTCTTTTGCCTTGCTTGTGGCCTTTAATCTTCATAGCTGTGTGCGTTTCACTTTAAGGAGCCATTCCAGGCCCATTAACTCAGCGCTTCTCAGACTTTAACGTGTGTGTGAATCACCCGGGATCTCATTACCGTGAGCACTCTGGTTCCGCAGGCCTGGGGTGGCACCTGAAATCTCCAATTTCCAAAGAGCTCCCCAGTGTTAAAGAAAAATTATTAGGTGACACTTGTTAAAGACAATAAGAAAGACTTTATACAAGGGGGTACTATTGAGCTAGGTGTAGAGACCACTGCCATGGGGTCTTGCAGTAGGAGAGAGAGATTAGGCTCAACTCCTAATACAACAAAGAAAAGTGGGAATTTATCACCAAGAAACAGGGTAGGGTCAGTGGATGGAAAATTACTGAGAGGGAACACCAGGGGTAAGGAGTTCTGGCTCAACTAACCCAACAGGGTTCTTGCTGAAGGCAGGCATTGCCTGGAGGTGGTAGAGGATGAGGAATTTGGACAGCTATGGAGGGGGTCAGATATGGAGGACTTGGGATTCTGGTTAAACTGACTTAGCAGAATTCCTGCTAATATTGGACATGCAGAAAATAAACATGGAAGTCCAAAAGTTGGGGCCTAGTTAAAAAAGAGTTTGGGGAGCTTGAGTAGACTTTGGTCAAGGATAGAACCTTTGTCACTGGGTGGTACTGATGCTCCAGGTCCAGGGACCACTCTTTCAGTCCAAGACTTCGGAACCTGAAACTCAACATGTTAGAACCTTCCACGCCCCTCCTGCCCTTACCCTCTGTTCCCCACAGCGCTGATAAGCACCACCATCATTCTTTTCTTCTCAAAAATTTTTTTAAAATCCAACTTTATTGACCTATAATTTATATACAATAAAAGATACCCATTTTAAGTGCATCTTGACAGTTGTATACACTCATGTTCCCATCACCCTTATCAAATTCTAGAACTTTCCCCATATTGGGTTCTAAATTCTTCCACAATCCCCAAAGGTTCCCTCATGCCCTTTTGCTGTTGAACCCTTCCCCCAAGCCAACCCTCTCAAAGGCTTTGCTCCTACATTTTCCTCTTATCTCTTCTATCTCATCTCTCTTGTTTCGAGGTCTTTCCCACTGATGTGCAAAGACGCTCCCTTAACGCCATCACTCATGCTAAGTGGCAGTCCAGGGGCTTCCCAGAGAATCCCTCCCTTCTTTTCCAAACAGAATGTATTGTGCAGAGTTTCTCATATTTGGTTGGTATAACGTGCAATCAGGCAGTTGTTTGAAGTGCGGATACATCGGTCCCATGACCAGAGATCCTGCTGCTGTGTTGGAGCCCTGGGCCGGACCAGGTGTTTTTTTTTTGTTTTGTTTTTTGTTTGTTTTTTTAAATATATTTTATTGATTTTTTACAGAGAGGGATAGAGAGTTAGAAACATCGATGAGAGAGAAACATCGATCAGCTGCCGCCTGCACGCCCCCCACTGGGGATGTGCTCACAACCAAGGTACATGCCCTTGACCAGAATCGAACCCGGGACCCTTCAGTCCACAGGCCGACGCTCCATCCACTGAGCCAAACCAGTTAGGGCCGGACCAGGTGTTTTTACATGGCTTCCAAGGCCTTGCAGCAGCCAAGGCCTCCCTTGCAGGCTGGGGGTCGGGAGGTCCTCTCTGGATGTGAAGGATGGCATTGGCTGACACTAGTGCCAGCAAGGGGACCGTCTTTCCCCAACAGTGGGCAGAAGATCCTGAGAAAGACAGCCACTGCCCTTCCCCTCCCCTCCCCCTCTCCCCATTTCTATCTGGGGGAGGCTTGAGAGCCAAAATCAGGTTGGGAGGAGGGACTGGGAACTTGTCTTAGAACTGAATGTGCATGTTCTTTTTACTTAGGTTGTAGGTTTTGGGGGGTCTTGGTAGGATTGTGGATGACCACACTGCCAGTCACTCCCATGAAACCTTGGCTCATTCTTCCTTCCTCACTTGAGCCAGGGAGGAAATGACTCACCTGTCTTCTGCAGTTATCACGACACAGTAAGAAATATACAGTATTCAATACCTAGTGCAGTGTTTTTAACACCTTTGGAATTTCCTGAGTGATAGATGAGATAGGACCTTTTTTGTTATTCATAACAAGGTCCTTTCAACAAATTATTGAACCCAAGGAGGGGGTCATGAGAGCCCCTGCTTTTGTAGCCCAGTCAGACAGAAGTGTAGGTACCCTGGGCACCCAATACTTACAATTGACATCTGAAATGAGGCAGTTTTGTGGGACTGAGCCCTTAACCCAGCCGTGGGCAAACTACGGCCCACGGGCCGGATCCGGCCCGTTTGAAATGAATAAAACTAAAAAAAAAAAAAGACTGTACCCTTTTATGTAATGATGTTTACTTTGAATTTATATTAGTTCACACAAACACTCCATCCATGCTTTTGTTCCGGCCCTCGAGTCAAAAAGTTTGCCCACCCCTGCCTTAACCTGTGGCGTCTGCCTTAACTCCAGGTAATTAGTGTCAGAATTGAATTGAATTGCAGGACACCCAGTTCGTGTCCACAAAGTGAAAGAACTGGTTGGTGTAGTGGGGGATAAAACATCATATTCACACCCATTTGGTGTCAGGGTTGTAAGTAAAAATAGTTTAGAATCATCACCATCTGTCTTGCTCTCTGAGCTCTCCCAGGACATGAGATGGATGGATGGTTCACCTGCATGCTCAGAGCACAGCTGTGGGCCGGGCATGGGGGTGCTTTGTGAAAGCCCAGGGAGTAAGAGAATGAACGGAGGCCCCCCCGCAACTTCCCAAAGAGAGAGAAGAAAAAAACTGCTTGAACTGTCAGAAATGTGACAGAGAAGAGTCAAAAAGACATGGAATCAGCTACATCTACGTGAAACACAATTCATGCTTCTCTTTATGCTGTAGTCGAATAAAAAAATAGTAATCTTCTCATCAAGATAGAAGATGAAAGCACATGCACGGCCGCA
This sequence comes from Myotis brandtii, assembly GCF_000412655.1. Classification (NCBI taxonomy): domain Eukaryota; kingdom Metazoa; phylum Chordata; class Mammalia; order Chiroptera; family Vespertilionidae; genus Myotis; species Myotis brandtii. The sequence goes on along the minus strand of NW_005370191.1, from coordinate 1,022,861 downwards.
GAATCCATCAATTATGCCCTCTCTCTCGGCAAATACTCTGCCCGCTCACTCAAGTAAACCCTGAGTTCATGTTGACAAGTGCATAGCTTTGTGCTGCCGGGAAGACAAATGTCTTACTCTCCTTCAATTATTGGGTATATTGGTCATGGTCAGCTATGGTTTCTTTCTTGGTAAGTGCGATTATTGGAAAAAGATGTGAAAATCAGACTCCGTGTTCATATTTCTAAGAGTTCAGCTCAGGCAAACTAAAAATCATGCCTATAGTTGAAATGTGGCTCCAATGAGTACTTGGAGGGTATTGACCCTTGCTTAGGAATACAAATAATATATTATATGTTTGTTTTATTCTTTAATGATGGAGTCAAAATGGTGGGATCCAGTGCTTCATGTTCCTTATCACCAATAATTAATTTCTATACAAATGATGCCAATATACATATAGAAAATAACACGGGTTCAAGCTAGAAGACCACATGTAGCTTGAAATTTGTGATTTTTAAGTGTGAGAAATTTAAGGCAAATCTGGAAATTTTGAAAACTCCTGGCATTTGGATTTGCAAGGGTAGGAAATGGGTGATAGAGCGTGCTCTTACTCATGCCGATGTTTTGTCAACAAAATACACCTGCAGAGGAAAATCATTCACATCGCGCAAAAGGAATTTCTGTTTGGGAAAAAGAGAAATATTTCTGTAAAAATTCTGAAAACACAGGAGACATAAAATGCATCTGAAATCATTGCAATGGGGGGGGGCAGAGAATATTGATTTCCTGGGGAAGCTGTCACTAACAAGTTATTATCTTCTCACTCATAACAGCTTGAGGAAACTAGAACATACCTGAAATTCAGAGTTAAACATACTTTATTCCTTGGAAAACAGTGTTTATCATTAAGAAGTCATGACAAGTATATTTCATCTGTGAATAAAGGCAATTTGGAGGGAGTTGCTGGAAGAGAGAACACAATGTATTATAACTTATGAATCCGTTAATGGCTGTAGAAGTTAGTAAATTTAAAATGAAATCACCATAAAATAAAATCTAAAATGTTATAGGGCACGCCAGATGAAATCAATGTTTCCTGATTCGATAACCTGTGACAAGGCCACTGGTTGGGCAGTGAAAGAACCATAGTAAGTTTAGGTAAGAAAAACTCCAGTCACTATTACCAAGATAGAGATTCATAGATTTTGCTAGTATTGAAAAAATGATTAAGATCAACTTCTATATGGTCGTAAAGCCATCTGCAGCAAATCCGAGTGGGGTTCATAACACAGGTGGTCAAATCCACAGCTGGAGGCTTGACAAACGCGGGGAACACTTGACCACACAGCGGTATGGCATGAGGAGGAAGAGCCGAAACTGTTTAGGCATATTGTCGCGCCCACCGGTTGGACTTTGTGATGGTGAGGCCTTTGCAGAAAAATGAAAACATCACAGAGGGCTTTCACTGGGTTCAATGCTTTGTTCAACGTTATCCATTCATCAGTGAAAAGACTGGCGACTACCCGAAACACATGTAACGGGAGTCGTGGAGCAGCACGCAGGACGCCGGGTAGTTTGCTGAAGTCACATGGGGTCGTACATCACCAGGCTTTATCTGCTGTGACTGAGTGCCTTCCAGTGATTATCGAAACTTCGGAAGCAGCATTTAATGACTATCAGACACACAGGTGGCCCATGAATCGAGGATTCCTGTACATGTGCTAAATGTTACAGGAGTTTTTTTCCTGATGAGCTTCAAAGTGAAGCCATAGACATATTCTCATTGCGTTCAAAAGTAAAAGCAATCTTTACTGTTTATCATCTCAGAGAAATGATGACTATTTGAAAACCATTGGGTAGACAGCAAAGGAAACTTGCCAAAAACTAATCTCGGGGATTTAAAGTAAAAACAAAACCAAACAAAAAAACCTTCCCTTCAGAGAAGAAAAATTCTGGTGTGGGGTGTGGGGCAGGGTGTGTGTGTGTGTGTGTGTGTGTGTGTGTGTGTGGCAGGGGAGAGATCATGGAAATTCAGATAGTGAATTTTTCTCTACTTTGTCAGGACAGTATCCAACAATATTCAACCCATAAATGTTTGGTTACTGTATTACTACATTTAAATGTATGCTTTTCAGCAAATGATTATAGTAAAATAAATTATATTTCAAATAACTGTTTAAATGCAGTTAACCAGACATATGGGATACATTTGCAGACCTGATGTAAGAAAGACCCTAGAGCTTGAGTCTCGCCAGAGCTGCACAGAGCTCAGCCCGTGCCGTGATGGCTCATCTGGGCTGGGGGTCAACGCCATCACCCCAGTTATGCCTGCGTCTCGGCTCTGCACTTGGCCTGGCTTGACCAAGCCCTGTGGCAGGTGCGGATGCTCATTTTCAACCTGTTGAGCTGGTAGCTGACACTGAGAACAGCTGGCCAGGAACCGATACCAAAATGAGGGAAATCAGGGAGCTCTGTGGTGCCTCAGAGAACTTTATGGAACTGTCTGAGAGGTGGGTGGGCTTCATGAACTCCGTCTCACCTCTGGGAAGCTGGCCCTGGAAGGGGACATTTTTCTTATTTTACCCTTTAAACCCGGAGTGGGGAACGTCCGGCCTGCAGGCCGTATAAGCCCTAAGAAATCATTTTGTCTGCCCCTGCCAAGGCATTAGCAGTAACTTAATTAAATGTTTGACCAAATATAGCAGGCTAATTTTTAAGTTGGGATAATTTTGTATGGCCCAAAAAATGATGTTATAAATATTCTAATGACCCTTGGCAGAAAAAAAAAGGTTCCCCACCTCTGCTTTAAACCTTAACTCACAAAATAAATAAAATAAAATAAACCTTAACTCACAGTTCCTCAAACTGACTGCCCCAGTTTCATGTGAATGAGGTGTGGTTGTAAGAATGATATAATTGAAGTCACCATGTTATTTTGTGAAAATGTTTACAGGTTATTAGTAGATATCTTGCTGACCTCTTGCTTAGTTTCACTGGTGGAAAGGTAGTTATCACTGTGCAAGTTAATGGTCATTCTCTGCTTGTCAAACACAAATTGTACTGAATGAATGAATGAATGAATGAGAGAGCCTCTTGGATGGCTGCAGGCAGGCAGAAAGGACTGGTGAGTTGGAGACCAAAGAGCCTAGGCCCAGGAGAATAGTCAGTAGCAGGGCAGGACTGGCCTAGCCTCCTTTCCACAGACCCAACATTTTGGGTCTGATTCCTTCGACGATGTTGCATTGGTAGTAGCTGCCATTGGATGGGACAGAGCAGGTTTGGGGAGTTAAAAGGAGGACTCAGCAGGACTTATCATCTGAGGGATACCCACTTTTCCATTCACAGTGCCTGCTCACATGCCCTTGGCATGTAGCTCCTCTCACTCCACGTTGCGACCCCCTCTAGCTGTGTCCTCCCCCAGAATCCACGTGGGTGCCCTGAACATAGTGTTGATGACATGGGAAGCCTTGTGTGGCCTCTATCCTGCTGTAGCCTTGCCCCATGACCTCTGGAGCCACCATGTGGCATGTGACCTGTCAAGGCCTCTGCTGGATGGTGTTAACTCACATCTGTTCCTCCTAGCTCCCTAGGGTGGGGCCAGCAGCCAGTCCCCAGAGACCTCCCTCCCTCTGAGAGAGATTGTATTAGTCAGGGTTGTCCAGAGAAACAGAACCAATAGGATCCATATATAAAGATTTTAAAAGAGATTTAGTATAGGAATTGGCTCATGTGATTATGGAAGTTGAGATGTTCCACGATCTGCTGTCTGCAAGCCGGAGGTCCAGGAGAGCCATGGTATAGTTTCAGTGTGAGTCCAAAGCCTGAGAACAAGGGAGCCAGTGGTGTAAGCCCCAGTCTGAGTGCTTGAGAAGACCAATGTCCCAGCTCAGGCAGTCAAGGAGAGAGCCAGTTCTTTCTTCTTCCACCTTTTTGTTCTCTTGGGTCCCTCAATGGATTGAATGAGGCCAACCTACGTTAAGGAGGGCAAGTTGCTTTACTCAGTCTATTGATCAAATGCTAATCTCATCTAGAAACACCCTCACAGACACACCCAGAAATAACCCTTAGCCAAATATCTGGGTACCCAAATCCCAGCCAGGTTCACATATACAATTAACTATCACAGAGATGGTGAACCCTTAGCACTGGAGCTGCAGGCTTGCAGGCCAGTCCTGGCAGGTTTTAGTATGGAAATTCATGGTTTGCTGAGGTCTCAAAGAGAGGAACTGGGGTTGGAGGGAGGGGATTTAGGGGGGATAGCCTCCCCTGAAGGCTGAGCTCTAACTCGGCACCTTGTCAGCTGGCTGGGGACCCTTGACTTTCTTGAGCCTCAGTTTCTTTAACTCCAAAATGGGAATAAAACAATACTCTCTATTGGAGGGTAAGAGTGAGTCTCCAGTGAGATGACAGACGGAAAACCACTTTGTAAAGTACAGCACAAGTGGGAGACCATGCTTCTGACTTGCTTCCCTTCCTGGGGCTTTCATTCTCCCTGTCTTGCATAGGGTTGCCAGATGAAATACAGACTAAATAATGTTTTAGTGTAAGTATGTCCCAAACATTGCCTGGGACATACTTAAACTAAAAAAATGTGTTGTTTATCTGAAATTCAAATTTCACCAGGTGTCCTGTATTTTTATTTTCTGAAGCTGACACTTTTATCCCTGCAAGAAGCCTAAGGTGAGTACAGGCCTTATCTCAGGTAACTTTCACCACACCCTCAGGTGACTGGGAGAGGAGCGGTTTGTTTACATGCAGTACCCCTGTCTTGGGTGGGGAGAAACTGACCAGCTCACCCCGAGAGTAAGGCAGGAGGGCTGGGCCCCACTCCACACCAGCCCCACTGCTCCTGACCAGCCTGCTGCAAGGAGGGTGGGCTTGGGGGCTACTTTTCTCAGAGGTAAGGACAGCCCCCTAGATGACTAGTAAAAACAATTCTCCCTCCAGTGCATGTTGAAGTATTTAGGGGGAAATACTAGTATAGTGCTGTCTGCAATTGCATAAAGAACTAAAGGTGGATTTATGGATGGCGGGAGGGAGGGATGGATAGATGGATATGTGATAAAGTATAATAAAATGCTAGTGGTAGAATCTAGGAAGAGGTATATATATGTGTGAGTGTTCCCTATAACACCATTTCAACTTTGCTGTATGTTTGAAATTGTTCATAATAAAATGTTGGGGGAAATATAACTAATTAAAATGAATTTTTAAAATCCACTCATTATAGAAAAATTAGAAAATACAGAAAAATGAATTCCCAAATCTCCAATCTCACAACTCAACAATGTTTTGTTGTATTTCCTTCCTGCCTTTTCCTATGATATTTTTATTGTTATGGTTGTTTTATAAAACTGGGACCAGTCCATTTTCGCCATGATAAATAAAGCTCTGGAACACCCTTGGTCAGAAGTCTTGTCACTCATCCCCGTCCCCCTAGCCTGAACATTTCCCTGGCTGCATCTTCCACTAAAGAATCATCAGCCCGCCTTGCAGACATTTTCATGTCCTTCCTGGGCTTCCTCTTGGGGTCCCTTTGGAGCTGGAGGATGAACTCCCTCTCAAGCGGGGCACTGGAACCTAGGAAGGGACAGGGCAGCACCCAGGTGACCCACAGGTAGTGCTAGGGGTTATGGCACAGCTGCTCTCTGTCCCCTGGAGAGAGGGGCTTGATGTGGAGAGCGGGGGGCCCCCAGCTGTCTGGAGGCCTGCGTAGTATAGGGCTTAGAGGACATCCTCTGGAGTGGATGGGATGTCTAGAAATAGTCTGGTCATCAGCAAAGAACAGTAGGTGGGAGAGATCTTTTAAATTTGTTCTTATATAGTTGCATATGTCCTTTAAATTCCACTCCTGCCCTCTAGGATTGCCATTTCCTGATATCTAGAAGACATTTCTGTCGTTTCTCTATCTCTATGTTAAACCTGGAGTTTAAAGTCGAACCACTGCCTACATGCTGGGCGTAAACAGGGAGAGAAAGGATGGAGGGTCTTACAAGCCGTTCAATATTCCTTGTGCTCTCTCTGCCTTTTCAAGGAAATGGTGAAATCCTGGAGATCAAGGCACCTGGGCTGGAGCCCCATCTCCAGGCCAGGTACCCTTGGGCACATCAGTTCTCCCCTCCCAGCCTCAGTTTCCCCATCTGTAAAGGAAAGGGAATGATTTCTATTTCTGTGGGAGGTGAGACACGGTGCACGCAGGTGTGTGGCATGGGGCCAGACATGGGAGGCCCTTCGTGTCGTGAACGGGATTGGCCTCCTTCTCCCCCGGCCTCCCTGGGGAGGTCACGTTGACTTGCAGACTTGGCTTCGCTCCACCGCACACGGCTTCCTTCCCTGGAGCCTGAGTGGAATGTTTTCTCTTCCCTCCTCCTTCTCCTCCTCCTCCTCCCCTTCCTGTGCACTGTCTATGGGACTCCTCCAGTGTCCGAGGACTCCCCTGGGGCGACTGAGCCCTCTCCCGCCCGGCTCCTGCCCTGCAGCCTACCAGGCTGTTTCCAATTTGGACGCCATGCATCTTGCCCCTTCAGATCATAGCCGCCTCTTTGATGGAACTAATGATGATCTAGGGCTCCGGGGCCCTGGACCTCCCCAAACTGAGATAAATCCTGCCTCTGTGCAGACAAGGGGCCCCCAGCCCAGCATCTGATCCCACTCGTCCAGGCAGGACTGGGAGGGGAGGCTCTCCTCTCCGGGAGCCCCTCCTGGAGGGCAGTGAGGGCCACAGCTGGAACCAGGGAGACAGGAAGAGAGGGACTTCTCTAAGGCTCTGAAGAGGGTCCCACCACTCTTGGGGGAGTTGGCAGGCTGTGAAAGGGCCAACTGGGCACGCCTTATCCCAGCAAGACTGGAGGGCACAAGCTGGAGCAAGTGGCAATCACGTAGGCCAGCCTGGGTATCAGGCTCAGTTTCACAAACAGTCCCTGACAGCGCGCTAACACTGCTAGGAACACAGGGAGGAATGAGGCCTTCTTCCTGCTCTACGGGCTCAGGAGTGAGGGAGAGGGGAGGGCAAACAGACACCCCAATACTGTGTGCTGGGGTGGCAATAGTGGAAGCTAGGGGGCGCTGTGAGAGCATGGCAGACAGACCTGACCCAGCCTGGGTGGCCTGGAAAGCTTCCTGGAGGAGGTAGCCCTGATCTGGACGTGTGCAGGCCCTACACTGGCCAGATGGTATGCTCTTCCCCTAGAGAATTAAAAATAGAAAAGGATACTAAATCCTAAGTCATAAAACTTATATACCAAAAAGTAGAGTACTTTCTGGGTTTTGTGACTGAAATTTTGGATAAACTCATCAGTGAAACTTACTATCTTTGTGGTTTGTTTGTTTTGTATTTATTTATTTTTTATTCTGCTGGTACCATATCAAACGATCAGGTATGTGTCCAGTACTGGTTGAGTGGAGACTCTGTGCTGAAAAGGTGAATGAGTGTACATATGTGTGTGAGTGTGTGTATGTGTAGGGCATTCCACAGAAAATCTTGAGAAAATGCAACACAGAGAGTGTTAGAGCTGGCAATAGCTCCTTGTGGCTAGAGTTCTGGCTGCCTGGAGGCAGGTGATGATGGAGGTGTGCCCAGGAAGAAGGTGCCACTCCGGTGGTAACTGGCTCTTGTAACTCTATGGTCTTTCTCAAATCCAGTGTGACTCCGGGGCAGGGAATCTATCACTCTGCACTGACCAGGCAGGGGCTGATACAGGTCTAAGGGACAGATGGAAGAGGCGCCTATGAAGCCGCATTGGATTTATCTTGTGAAGGATGAGAAGCCATCAATTAGCAAGTTGAGGCCCTTCCAGGGGGCCTCAGTGATCCACAGTGATCACTGGGGTTGCTGCCACACCTCCCATCATGCTCCCCAGCTACCCCTGCATGCACTGGGATTGGCTGGTCTCTCTTGAGGACATTGTATTTCTGAGCCAGGCCATTGGTAGGGGGAATGGTGGGCACCATTCCTTGAGAGGTTGTCAGTCA
>NW_005370191.1:1013454-1014886 GCF_000412655.1 Myotis brandtii | reverse complement strand
GGGGGGGGGGGGGGGGGGGGGGGGGGGGGGACAGGACCATTTGGATTATAGCAGGGACACTCTTTTTTTAAAAAAATATTTTTATTGATTTCAGAGAGGAAGGGAGAGAGAGAGATAGAAAGACATCAATATGAGAGAAAATAATTGATTGGCTGCCTCTTGCACACTCCCTACTGAGGATCTAGCCCACAACCCAGGCCTGAGCCCTGACCAGGAATTAAACTGGGACCTCCTGGTTCTTCCTAGCATCCCCAACGCTACCCCTCCACCTTCTTAATCTTTCACTTCTTCCTCCTTCACCCCCTGCTGCTGGCGGCCCAAATTCCACCTCAAATGTATTAATTTAAAATATTAAAATTAATTCAGGTTTAACTAAAGAATTTTGGGCTTTCTGGGATTGTAACCAAGCTGAGGGTTGACTCATTTCACCCCACAAAGGGCTCTGCTCTGTCTAACACCCATGATCCTCAGGTAGGAAGCAGGAGCTCACTGGGCCGCTCACCAGCCCGTCCCTCCCCTTGGGGGGTGAACTCCAAATGGGATTTAGTGCTTCTGTTGGGGGCCTGCCTCTCAGCCGTCTGCTAGAGCGGCTTCAGAGACCCCAACAGCCTGGACCCAGTTTTCTGAGTTCTGTAGTGTTTTATGAGGCTCTAGGAGCCTTGATTGAGCCTGGTGGTGACCCTTTGCAAAGGCTAGAGGAAAGGATGAAGATTATGGTGGTGGGAGAGAGCTTTGCAATAGGCCTGCGGTGAGCCAAGCCCCTCTTGTCCAGCCCTGTCCCTTTGAGCAGCTTTTGTCCAGAATCCCGAGCTGGAAGCCACTCTCAGCTTCCCAGATAATGGGCGTGTGGCCCTGGTCTCCTCCCAACTGGGAGTCCTGAGGGCAGTAGCTGTTCTCCCTTATTTTTGAGGTCATCACTTTGCTCAGGGCCTGGGAATACAGTAGGTGCCTAATAAATGCAGTGTGGAACTCCGTGCCCAGCACACCCTCTCTGTTCAGTCATTCATCAGACAGCCATGGCCCCTGGAGAGTGGGGTTTGGAGAGGTGGCCTGGTGGGGGTTGAGGGGTGTTGTGCAGAGGCTTCATGGGGGGCGGTTGGGAGTCCTCCTGCCTAGGCTGTGGCTTTTCATCCCCGGGCGGCAGCCATGCACCCGGAGGAGTAGGTGTCTGCAGTCTGTGCCATCACCTGAGCTGCACCGGCGGGTTGGATAACAATTATTGGGAGAGGTTAAAAAAAATCATTATCAAATAACTACAGCCTGAAAAAGTGCTCCTGGTGCGCAGCGCCGCGGTAGCCAAAAATGGGAGGAAGCACATCTGTAACGCATTTATGTGATGTTCACCTTTGAGACCGCGCGGCTGGATGGAGGCGGTGAGTTCACGCGAAAGGAAAAACTCTTTAAGAGGTTTTCCTTAGGGGACCTGCCTGGT
>NW_005370191.1:988454-1013286 GCF_000412655.1 Myotis brandtii | reverse complement strand
CCTCTGCCTGGCGCGGGCGGAGCGGGGACGCGAGCCGGGTGGTGCGGGATGGGTAAGGGGGTGGGTGCCAACTCTCCGAGTCTGCTTCCCAGTCTGTATAAAGAGGTGGCTGGATTCTAAGGGCCCTTGAATTGGGGACATTCTAAGAGTCCCTCTGCTTTCATTCTATACGTGTCCCCGATGGAAGGAGAGGAACCAGCCCTTGGGTGGGGAACCGGCAGGGAGGAGCCCTCCCGTCAGTCCTGTGGTTGCCTGGCCCCTGTCATTGCCTCCCCGGCCCTCTCTCTACATTCCAGAGCCAGTGACGTCTTCTGGGGGAGCGTTTGTCTCCTGAATGAGGCCAAATCCACCTTCCCGAACAGTCTGTGCTCAGTTCATGCAAAGTATTGCAAGGAGCCCCACTTCTCAGGGGAAGAGGTGCCCCTCCAGTGTTCTCATTTCTAGTCATCCTCACCTCCTGCGTCTTCAATAAACCCTCAGGCCCTAACCGTTCCTGTCTCCCCTCAGGCCCCTTTGCCCTGATAGGACCCCTGCACCCTCCCTCTGGAGATTTCCTTCCCAGAGGGGACAGCATGTGCTCCAGCCTCTTCACTCCCCTTCCCCAGTCACTTTGAAGTGGGCCCAAGTTTGCTCACCCTCACATCCAGAGCAAAAGCAGATTTCAGGCTGATTCAGGCCTCCAAAGGGCCTCTGAGCTCTTTAAAGTTAGAACTTTTAAAAAGCTAAGTGGGCTGTGGAGGGCTGGAGAGACGTAGGAATGAAGTGCAGGAACTTCTCCCGCCGGTATCTACACACACACACCACTCACTACCCCACTTCCCCGAGAGTGGGGCAGAGCTGGAGCACTCCAAGGCCCAGGATTTCTACCCATAATATTATGTGGGTCCCAGCCTCTGCCCACCAGGAGCACAGAGCACCAGGATATAGTTAGGTGGAGCCAGAAGCACAGACCATCTCTTTGCACAGATCGTGGTCAGGTGTTCACTTCAAAATAGTTAAGATGGCAAATTTCACGTTATGTGTATTTTGCCATAATTTTTTTTTGAAAAAATAGAAGCAGAGCAAGGATTTGAACTTGGGTCATTTAACCCTAGAATCTGCTCTTATTTCTGCACTGTACTGTATACCTGGAAAGTGCTCCATAAATATTGAAAGGAATGAATGGGAAAATGAGCAACTCCAGAGGCTTTCACACATGTCAGATTTCCTTCCACTCCCTGGCACCCGGGTGTCCTCATCTTACCCATGACCCTGAGCACATGCGATTCCCCATGTGTGTCTTCACAGTGATGGTTGGTGAACCCACCACTGCGTTTTCAGCTGTCTCTCTCTCTCCCTTACGTTTCTCAGGCCTCCCTCAGTGACCTCCTGAGTAGCACTACCCTGCCTGGTTGTGGCAGCAGCCAGGCAGCTGAGGCACTCAGGGACGGCCTCTTGGGGCTCTCACATCTTCTCCTGCCTCCTCAGGTGCTGCTTTTCATGTGCACCCCGCCTTCTCCATGACCATGATGTGAGGCAGGGTCTGAGAGATTTCATGACCCTTCAGTGCTGACTTCTTTCCTAGCTCTTGGAGTCTGGTGGCTTAGTAAGGTTGTTGGCATTTCATCTGACCCATTCCCCTGAGTTCTGGTTGCATTGCCACTAAAATTGGGGATCCAAGGGCCTGGCTTTCTATGTCCCACCTGGCTGTGAGAATCCTGTTTGTGGGTAACCAGATGAGAGCATTTCTTTCCATATCTGGTCAGAGTTTGACCAACACAACCCTAGGCCATGGTCATCCCTGGTTGCTGTTGGAGAATTTCTCTCAGTTAAACACAAGTCAGCTATGCCTCTCTGATCATTGCATCTGCTCCCTACATGGCCCAGAAGCTGCATAGGTTGGGAGGACTGGACAGAAGTTCAGGGTTAGTTAGATCTGGGTCAGCCTTGAACTCCTGGACTCTGGACAGGCCCACAGGGATGGCGAGGGCATGGCTGACTTATATATGACTAGAGGCCCAGTGTACCACATTTGTGCCCTGGGGGGGATGTGGGGTCCCTCAGCCCGGCCTGCACCCTCTTGCAATCCAGGACCCTGGGGAGCGGGCCTAAGCTGGCAGACGGACATCTCCCCCGAGGGGTCCTTAGCGCTGCCATGGAGAGGGACCCATCACTGCCACTGAGCTCGCCAGCCCTCTGTGGGAGTGCACTGACCACCAGGAGGCAGCTCCTGCATTGAGCGTCTGCCCCCGGGTGGTCAGTGTGCATCATAGTGACTGGGTCGTTCTGCCATTCAGTCAATTTGCATATTAGCCTTTTATTATATAGGCTTGTCGATTAGGACTCCAGGCTCTAGCCCTCCTAGGGTGAGATGCAGATTAATGTTTGGTCAGGAGGTGGTTCCTCACCTAGCTGGGCATCTGGGGGCAGGAGCAGATGGGAGGAGGAACAAGACACCTAGCACTGAATGAAGCTGAGGATGGGGCTCTGGTGTTTGGGAGGGACAAGGACAGTCAAGTATGGACAGGGCCCCAAACTGCCAAGGGTCCTGAGCAGGTTAACAAGGGCAAAGTGGGACCTAGGACGATGTGGGCCCAGGGCTTTTTAGCCCCCAGGAGGATGCAGGTTGGTAGAACTGGGCCACAGGTCAGACGGAGCAGCAGGAGGTCTTTAACTGAGGGGGAGTATGAGGCAGGGTCCATTTCTACAGCAGATTCTCTTACTTCGCATTAGTCATGAACAACCCAGAGTTCCTAATTCAGGGACCAACGCAAGCCCCTTAGCCCAGCAGACCTAGCCACCCCTTGGTTACCTATTTGGTGAATTATTTGCCGCTCCCTGTCCCTTCCCCACAGTCAGAGGAGCTCAGGACAAGCCAGCTCACTTCCACTTGCCTAACTAGGCCCCATGTGGGATGGAGCCTGACACTGGCAGGACAGCTGGACATGACTTTGGCATTGACTGCCTGAGGCCTACTTGTCCCATGCAGTCTGGACCCTGAGCCGTGCGGATGACTGAGGGCCCACCTGGGCTTGCTGTTCTTCACCTCCCTTTTCCCAAGAGGCTGGTTCTGGCACCAACTGCCACCAAATGGTAAACAGCCCAGCACAACCCCCATCCCCCTAAGAAGCTTAAGATAAGAGACACCCCTGCGGGAAGGAAGAAAAAAACCTAACAGGAAGCCAAGTGGGTAAACCGTTACTGGCATCGATGTGAGGGTTGCGTCTGTTTCCCAGGCAAGAGAGGCTGTGCCTTGCGCTCCCGGCTGTCGTGGTGGTGGTGGTGGGGTCACAGGGCAGATCTCTGTGCACCTGGGAGCGGAGTCACCAGGTGATGCAATTTCCTCCCGTGATCCTCTGGGTCCTGCCACGGTCCCCCTACCTGGCCTCTCCTGAGGGGCAGGCAGTCAAGGAGACAACATTACCAGGTCAGACAGGCTCACCATGAAATGGCTGAGTGCCCTCGGGGGGTCACTTGGCTCTCCTGAGTCCCCTGACCTTTCTGAATGCGCCTCCTGAACCATGCAGTGGTGATAAGAGTGCTCACATCATGGGGTTGTTGAGGGGACTCACCAAGATAACGCAGGTGCAGAGCTTAGCACAGCGCCTGCCGCACCGTGAACACCCAATCAAGGGCACCTGCTGTCCTTGTCAGCCGAGGCTGAGTGAAGCTTGGGGGCTGGAGACAAGCTGGTCGGTGCATTTTGCAGACCTGGAATCTGAGCAGGCCCCCCATCTGAACACCTTCTATTTCATTAGAGATAGACGATGGGAGTATCTTAATCTTAACTAGAGAAGTATGAGTCAAGCACTTTTAATTCAATTCGCCAACATTCATGAAGCACTGAGTGTGTGCGGGATGAGAGGTTCATAAGATGGCAGAGCTACCCAGGACGTGTCCTCAGCTGCTCGCCGTCTGATGGGGGACTGGAACCAGTGGGAGGGGCTCAGAGAAGCAGGGGAGAGAGGAGGGTTCTCAGGGCCAGGGTCACCACATTGCCCTCCCCTGGAGCTAAAGGGAGTGAAGTGCAAGCTGTAGGCCGGGACAGCTATGGAAACAGACTGAGGAAGGGGTTTCAAACCCACTTCATGCCCTTTCTCCTCCCTCTGCTCCTGGCGTCGGCCCCACAGTGTCTTCCATCCAGTCTGTGCCTTTTCTCTGCCTGAATCTGCAGGACGGTGCCGCCATGGTAACAACGTCCTCAGTGGGCTCCAGAGTTCTAGACTTGTGAGGAGTGGGATGTGGGAGGAAGGGTGGGGGCTACCCAGGTCTCCCTAGCTGCAGAGTGTCACCTCCTAGTCCTCTGAAGAGCTGACCCAAGGGCAGCAGGCCCCTCTCCACCTACTGTCACTCACCTTCGTTCATCTTTTCGACCACTGGCACTCACCCCCGAGCACCAGATCCCACATACCTGTTGCCCCCAACACCTCTGCCTGGATGTCTGCGGGGCATGCCCAGCTCCCCAGATTTCACACTCAACTCTCACTCCCCTCAGGAAATGTCACCACACTCCACCCCCTTGCTCAGGCCAGAAACCTGGGAAACCTTGACACCTCCCTCTCCCTCACCTTCCAGCTCCAAGATGCACCCTCACTGTTTCCATGGCCACTACCCCATGTCAGCTGCCATCCTCCATTGTCTGGACACCTGTACTGGCCTCAGCACCTGTCCACCTTCCATCCCTTCCCCACAGAGCATCCAGAGTCATTCTTAAAAATGTCAATCAGATCACGTTTTTCCTTGCCTAGAACTTTCTAATAGCTTTCAGTTAGAATTAAGATGAAATCTGAATGCCTTGCCATAGATGAGAAGGCCTTCCATGACACTATCTATTTGTGTGGTTTCATATCGTACCCCAGCAGACTGTAAGCTCCATGAGGGCAAGGACAGAGCCATCTTCACTCACTTCTCACTCCAAAGTGCCTGGCACATGATAGGCACTCAGTAAATATCTGTGGATCTAACTCTTTCCTGACACGCTCACTCATGTACTCACTCATCTCACAGCTATTTACCCAGCCCCTCCTTGGCGCCAAGTCCCACACCGGTTTGGGGAAACCGAGGTGAATCAGAGGGCCCTCCTGCCTGCTGGCATTTCCAGGCTGGAAAGTGGAGAGACACAGAGCGCCCAGCAAAGTTACAAAGCTCTGAGCAACAGAATCAGCCTTACTTACCAGGCTGTCTATCTGGTTTCTGTGAGGCAGACCAATACTGTAGGGCATAGGGGAGAATCCCAACCCTCTGTCATTGCCCTGAGCTGAACACATTGTGAAGAACTTCACACTTTCCCCAGAGGGACCCTCATATAACCCATCTCCCTGGGTGCTGCTTATTGCACAGGTTATGCAGGTGGAGAAGCTAAAGTTCATAGAGGGCCAGGGATTTGTCCAAGGTCACACAGATAATAACTGCAGGAGCCAGGTTGTATTGATTGTTTACTGCAGGCCATGCTGAAATTGGACCATTCTGTCTGTATTTTTATGATTGCTCACACACTACCCTGTGAGGTAGGTAGTAGTATTTCTAAGTGCTTAGCTAGGAGGCTGTTGTTGTTTTAATTGATTTCAGAGAGGAAGGGAGAGGGAGAGAGAAACAGAAACAACAATGATGCGAGAGAATCATTGATTGGCTGCCTCCTGCATGCCCCCCACTGGGGATCGAGCTCGCAACCCGGGCATGTGGCTGGAACTGGAATCGAGCCATGATCTCCTGGTTCACAGGTCGATGCTCAACCACTGAGCCACACTGACCGGTCAAGGAGGCTGTTTCTATACAAGGTTGGACACAGCACCTCAGGCAGTCTTTTCTGTTTTTCACTGCAAGTTTCCAGGAGGCAGCGGTGACGTCTGATGGCCTTCTCTGAGGTCTGTTCTATGAGAGGAGGTGACCAGGTGCCAGGGAGGGAGAATGAAGGCTGAGATCTAGAGAGGCCCAGAGATTTAGGGAGGGCAATAAATATAATTTTTCCCCATCTCAAGTTCAGAACCCAGTTGACAGATATGTGCAGGAATTGAACCCTCTCTGGGGCAGCTGATTAGAATGGAGCATGCCCAGAAGGGGACTAAGCGGGCATGGTCACTTCCTTCTCCCAAATCCACCAGTCTCATGAGTCTGCCCTTTTCCCCGGGGGCGGGGTGGGGGGGAAGGAAGTGAACAAAGAGCAGGAAGTAAAGGGGGCTCCCTACTCTCAATGTAACTTCAGGAGTGGGGCACAAGTGCTCCCCCGACAGATAGAGTGTTCCTGCACTCAATGAATAGTAGCTGTTATTATCCTATTTCCAGGTTTGCATGGACTTCCTTGACCACCCACATATATTATTATATACAGTATACAATAGTATTATCTATTACATAACATAGAATAGTATTAGCCCTAAATGTATTATTCTACCCATGATATTATTCCTAAAACTCCTTCCGTGTGGGCTGTGAGATGCTGATCTGAATGAGGCTTCCTCCCTCTCTCTGTATTTGTGCTGAGCTCTGTGCTGGAAATGCCATTTTGATCTTGGTGAATTTTCTCAACACATATTTGAAATCTGTTTTTCCTTCTCTCACTGTAATTGCACAAAGAGTTAAGTCCCAACTGAGTTTCCCTTTGGTGGCCTGGCCAGGAGGGGGCTGGGTTTGACACAGGCACAGGCTCCACTTCGCAGTGTTATGATGGGAAGAGCTCTCAAGGCCTCAGTTTCTCAGCCAGAAAATGGAGGCCCCAGTACTTACTCTTTTTCCTTCCTTTCTGCTGTGGTCTGAAAGTTTGTGTTGCCCACCCCCAATTAATATGTTGCATCCTAACCCCAATGTGATTTTTGGAGGTGGAGCCTTTGGGGTGATTAGGTCATGAGGATGGAGCCCTCATGAATGGGATTAGTGCCCTTATAAAAGAGACCTGAGAGAGCTCCCTTACCTCTCCTACCATATAAGGGCTGTGCATGAACCATGAAGTGGGTTCTCACCGAACACTGACTCTGTGGTGCCTTGATCTTGGACTTCCCAGCTTGCAGACTGTGATAAATTAATTTCTGTTGTTTATAAGCCATTCAATCTGTAGTATTTTTGTTATAGCAGTCAAAATGGACTAAAAGATGGCATGAGGCACACACTCAATAATATTCATGGGTAATGGACATGTGTTGTCTGTCTGCTCTGCACCCTTTTCTTGCTTCTTCTAACAGACCCAGTTCTTCTGGCCATCATGATCGGTCACACGATACTGTCCGGACCGATCACAATCCTTTCCTGGGACTTCAAAATCTAGAGTGGAGAGAGCAAAACCCCGCTTGTGTTCTGGTCATAGAGCTTGCAGAAGTGAGTCTGAGGCTGCCAGTGCCCACGTCCCCTGCCTCATGGAGCTAGGGGATCTGCAGTGAGAGTGGATCAGGCTGGCCCCCTGAGAGAGGCAGAGATAAGAGGCAGAGCCTGAATCATGCAGAGCCCTGCCTCCCATGGGCCAGCACCTCCCCGCCTGACTACATTTGGGTCAATGAAATCAATAGAGTCCCCATTTTTGCTTAAGCTTATTCCAGTTAGGGTTCTGTCACTTGCATCTAGAGTTTTAACTACTGCCTGCGTGGGAAGTCCTACTGGAATATAAGCAGCACGAGAACAGGGACTTTGCATTGTCCCCTGCTGTCACTTCAGCACCCGTAAGAACTCTGAGCTTGTGGTAGATGCTCAATAAGTATTTGCTGAGTGGATGGTTTCCATTGTTGGAGTGGCCCTATCAGAATAGAAGCCCAGGTCCTGCATGATGCCACCTGCCTTGTTTCATCTCCTGCTTTTCCTCCTTTCTCACTTTCTTCTTTCCTTCTGCAGCCTGGCCCCCAGCTAGCATTCTAGCATGCAAGAATTAGATCAGACCCCAGGCCTTCCCAGAGCTTGGGTTCTGGTTAGGACAGTAGGATGGAATCCATGTGCCCACATAAGAAGTCAGATTGTAAATGCACCCTTGAGGCATAGACCCAACACACCAGGGCTCAGAGAGGGAGGGAACTCAAAGTAAGTTTCTGGACAAGTCTCTTCTGCTCCATGGGCTGAAATCCCTGCTTCATGGATGTAGAGGGGATTAATATTTTTTAAATTTATCTTTATTGTTGAAAGTATTACAGATGTCCCCCTCTTCCCTCCTCCCCCATTGGCTCCCTCCACCCCATCCGGCCCCTCCCAGGCCTTCACTATACTCTGTGTCCATGGACTATGCATATATGCATAGGTTAATCTCTCCTAGCCACCCTCCCACCCCCACCAGAGGGGTTTATATTGAAAAGGGACAGGGTGGGGCTCAGTCAGCTAGGAATATGAACCTGGAGAACTAAGGTCACAGGCGGAGGCTGTGTGTGTGTGTGTGTGTGTGTGTGTGTGTGTGTGTGTGTGTGTGTTGGGGAAAGGCATGCCCTCTTGGGGACCCTAAAGCTAATCTCTCCATCTAGAAGCCTTGACACTCTATCGTGATGGGGGCCCCTACCCCTGGCTGTCTAGATTCTAGGTTTACCTGGGAGAGCAAGGCCTCCAACTCAGAAAGCTCAGGGAGCTGGAGATAAAGAGGAGAGGACGGCAGCCAGCGAAGTCCCTCTGGCCCTTTGGCGGCTCTATGTGGATCTGGCCCCATCTCTGCTCTGGTCATTCCAGCCCTGGCCTCCCCGTTTGAGTTATTAGCTGTGGGATTGTCAGATGGCGAAATGAAGGTTCTCAGTATGCCCGGGAGGTTGCAGGAATTCATTTCACACTTGAATATTTTTTCTAACACCTACTAATGTCCTTCATGTTGGGCCCAAAGTTCTGGCAGCTCTCTTCTCACAAAATATTCAGGGACGGGGCCTGGAATTCCTCCTGCAGTGGCCAGCCACAGGCCTGTAGGCAGGTGGGCGAGGCAGGGAAGACTTGGGGCCTGTGCCGGGAGCCAGAGGGGAGAGAGGAGGTGGGTAGGGAGATCAAGGTTTAGTTTCCCAGAAGGCAGAGAACCTGGCTTCCTTACACCGTTACTGCCTTTCTCTGAGACTCAGTACCATCACCTGTAAAATGGGCATAATTCATCTTCCCCTAAGGGGTTCTGGAAGGACAAAATGAATCATGATGCGGATGCTAATGCTTGGGATAGGGGCAGGTCCCTAACAAGGGATGGATGTGAGCAGCCAAACCTCTCTTGAAACCCCCTGCAGAAAGTGGAACAGAGAGGCTGTTTTCCTGGCCAAGGTTTCTCTGCCCACTTGGCCAAAGTTTCCTTCCCTGGTGTTTCTGTTGAAATGTTACGATGCACAGGGATTTCCACTGCCCGACTGACTAGTTGTTAAGCAGGACTTTGTTTGGTCCTTTCTGAGAATAGGACCCTGATCCTGCCTCTTCTCCCTGCTGTCATTCATTCCCTCTCTGTTGTTGGAGGTGGGGGACAGAGACAGAGGCAGGCCCTGGTGGGGGCAGTTGGGCAAACTGCACTGACCCTCCCTGGAGTCTGACCAGCTGCTCTCCAAGGGCTATCACTGTGCCCCAGTTTACTTATCTAAAAAAAGCAGAGAACTCAGCCTCCCTGATACAAGGGTGAGATATGTGTGGTTGAGGGCGAGGAGAGGGCCAAGCAGAGGGAACAGCCAGGAAGCATGTTCAGTGGCTCTTCCTGCCCGCCCCCGCCATCAACAGCATCTCCTATGGCCTCCCAGCAGCCTAACCTCTATAAGGACTCAAAGGAAGCATCTAGAATGCCCATACTTATCACAGAGAAAGCCAACAGATCCTTTGTGGATGGCCGTCCCAAGTTCCAACCCAGAAAGCTTGTCATGTGAAGACTGCTTGAATTCCTGCAGTGCGACCAAGTGACAGTCCCGACTACCCTCCCTGGCAGGAAGGACTGTCCTGACTAGCCATGTGGGGTGACATAAAAGCCATGCCTGTGCCTGCCTCACCTATATCAGGGAGCCCCCAAGGGGTGAACACGAGGTTGCATCCTACACTTGACCAAGAGGGGAATGACCAATGGACACTGTCCTGCAGAGCAGAAATGTGCCGGGAGGTGGTGGTGGGTGGGTTGTGTGAATGGTCCTACCTGGGTGCAGGCGGTGGTAAGGGGCACATCACCATAAGGAATTTAATAACAATAACAGAACTGACTCAGACTCAGCCTGCTCATATGATCCCCGTGTGCCAGCAATTTTAAACCATGTCAGTGATAAGACACTCCGAGCACTGTGATAGCAGGTACCCACTCTCCGCCTCTTGCAGTGTCACGGGGGTACAGGTCCCTGGGCAGCTACAGGTGACTCTTCAACTTGTGCTTAGTGTGGGTCCTCCTTTCTGAGTGATTCCCATCTCAGCTGCACAAGGTTGACATGGAAATGAACTCAGAGAGGCCTGGGGACACCAAGAGGTCAGAGTGGCAGCTCAGAAGGCAAGGCCTTTCTCTGCTTATAACCCTCCAGGCACTTCCCAGGCTGACAGGAGAGAGAGGTGCAGGGACCAGGCCCTGCCAGAGTTTGGATTTTATTATAACCACAAGGGAAGTTCTTGGAGGGTTCTAGGCAGAGGAGGCCATGCTCTGATTTATGTTGGGGAAGATGGGATGATTCAGGAAGCTGAACACAGGAATGGGCTCTAGTGAGACTTCAGGGCAACATTCTTTCATGCTATCTACAAAGTTTTTTCATTGTCTGCTGTGTACCAGGCTCTGGGCCAGCTCTGGGAGGTACCAGTATAAGTGAAGCAGACAGGCCCCTGCCCTCAGGGAGTGCATGACCTGAGGGGGAGGCAGACATTAATGCAGTGACCTCACCAACGTTGACACGCTGACCAGTGCTGGAAAGAGACGTGCAAGAGTCCTGGGCATCAGGGAAGACTTCCTTGAAGGATGGGTTTCAGCAGAGATCTCATGACGCAGTGAGGTAATTAACTAGGTACAAAAAAAACCCAGGGAGGTTGGTCAGAGGCCTGGAGGTGAGAGGCAAGGGAGTGGAAATAAGGCCAGTGTGGTTGGGAGTGAGGGCGCCATGGTGACCTGAGCTGACGAAGGCTTGGTGAGGGCAGGGCCAGGCTTAGGAGCTGTAAAAACAAAGGAAGTCCCCCTGATTGGAGTTGTATGGTTTTTCTTTGTGTGTGTGTATGTTTTTTAGATATAATTGACATATTATGTCTATATGTACAACATGATTCAATATTTGTATATATTGTGAAATGGTCACCATAATAAGTCTAGTTAACTTCCGCTACCACACATAGTTACACATTTTTTTTCTTGTGATGAAAACTTTTAAGATCTACTGTTTTAGCATCTTTCAAACTTAAATACAATATTATTAACTACTAGAGGCCCAGTGCACAAAATTTGTGCACTTTGGAGGGGGGGTGGTCCCTCAGCCCAGCCTGCGCCCTCTCACAGCCCAGGAGCCTTCGGGGAATGTCCGACTGAAGGCTTTAGCACTGCTGCAGAGGCAGGAAAGGCTCCAGCCACCGCCGCTGCACTCGCCAGCCCTTAGCTTAGCTTCTGTGGGAGTGCACTGACCACCAGGGGGCAGCTCCTGCATTGAGCGTCTGCCCCCTGGTGGTCAGTGTGCATCACAGCGACCGGTCATTCTGCCGTTTGGTTGATTTGCATATATTAGCCTTTTATTATATAGGATAGTCACCATGTTGTACATCACATCCCTAGGACTTATTTTATAGCTGGGAATTTGTACTTTTTAACCCCTTTCTTGCACTCTGCTTCCCCCTCCCCACATTGGATTCATGTTTTACAGCATGATGTAAATGAGAACAAGAAAGCTGGAGCCAGAGGATCCAGCATGGGCCAGGCGGGGCCTGGCTAACCTACCAGGAGCCACTGACCGGGCAAGTGGGAAGTCAGACTGCCAGGCTCCAAGCAGCACATAAGAGCTGTGGGAAAGGTATCGCTGGGGTGGCGTGTGGTCAGTCCAGCAGGATCCATGGGCATAGCTCCCAATGGGCATCAGGGTGCAGCCCAGCCCTCTGGCATGAAGGCGCCAAGAAATGTGACTTGTTCCTTTTACATGCACAGTGACCACAGCCTTTGGTCTTGATAAGTAGATTATGTTGATTCATGGCCTAAGACTTCAAAACACAAAACCACAGTCTGGCTCAGTATATTTCACTGGGGAGTCAAGAGATCACAGGTCATAATGCAGCCACGGATCTCCCCATCTTAATCACAGGCAACTCTGTCAGGTTGGCTCTGGGTTTGCCTGGCTTGCAAGAATGCTGTTTTTCTGTGTAATTTGTTGGGTGCAAGCACCTTAGCATGGGAAGAGCCAGAGGCAGGAACTCAGGATGGGTGTGGATATGGGAGGGTTGTTTCTGGGGTGTGTGTGTGTGTGTGTGTGTGTGTGTGTGTGTGTGTGTGTGTGGTTTTTTAAAGAGTAACAGCATTTTTGAGATATAACTCATATACCACCCATTTAAGTGTACAATTTCATGGCTTTCAGTATATTCACAGAGTTGTGCAACTATTACCACAATTTTAAAACATTTCCATCACCCCCCAAAAGAAACCCCATCCCCATTAGCATCGTTCCCCATTCTCTCCACAACTAATCTACTTATCTCTATAAATTTGCTTATTCTGGACATTTCATAAATGGGATCATTCAACATGTGGTCCTCTGTGACTGGCTTCTTTCACTGAGCACAAGGCTTTCAAGGTTCACCTACGTTATTGCATGTGCTGGTACGTCATTTCTTTATATTGCGGAATATTATTCCATTGTATGGATAGGCCACATCTTATCTATCCATTTATCACTTGATGGACATTGGATTTTTTTCGCTTTTTGGCATGAATAATGCTGCTAGGACCATTTGTGTACATGTTTTCATGTGGACGTATGCTTTTATTCCCCTTGGGTACATACTGAGGAGGAGAGTTTCTGGGTCATATGGGAACTCTATATTAAACCTTTTGAGGAAAGGCAGTTTTCCAAAGCGACTGTAAATTTACATTCCTACCAGCAGCGTGTGAGGGTTCCAATTTCTCCACATCCTCACCAACACTTCTTTTTTAAAAAATTTATTGGGATGATAATGGTTAATAGAATTCTACAGTTTTCAAGTCAATTCTATGATACATCATCTGTATATTGCATTGTGTGTTCACCACCCAAAGGCCAATCTCCTTCTGTCACCATATAGCTGACCCCTTTACCCTTTACTGCCTACCCCCCAACACTTCTTATTATTTGTGTGTGTTTTTATTATCGCTATCCAGTTGGGTGCCAAGTAACATCTCACTGGTTTTCATTTCTCTAATGCCTAATTATGTTGAACATCTTTTCATGTGCTTATTTGTCACTTGTAAATTTTTTTTTTGAGAAATGTCTCTTTAGATCCTTTGCTCATTTTTAAATTGGGTTATTTGCCTTTTATTATTGAGTTGTAAGGGTCCTTTATATATTCTAGATACAAGTCCCTTATCAGGCATATGACTTGCAATATATTGAGCAGGCTGTTTTGATCCCTGGAAATCATCTTTTGTTTGGTGGATATCTTCCTTTTTTTTTCTCCTTACAGTGGAATTCCAACTAATAAATATAGAAGAAATGATGGACTTGAAAATCACCATTTGGCAAATTCCATAATAAGAATTGTTTCGGGTAAGAATCATTAAAGGATGTTAAAATTGGTGGGCAAAAAATATAGAGATTCCCCCCACAAGACTTATTAATAACAAAGGGGAAAATAACAACTTTACACTGCAGAAACTTGGCAGGCAAAGTCTCAATCAAATAGTCAAAATTATTATCAACAATATCAAGGAAAACTGACATCACTAGCCTCCTGGTATGAGGTGCTGAGAAAGAGATAACGGAACTTTTGCGGTTTTCTTACCCAAAATGAATACTCTGAATTTATTAATGAGGAAACATCAGACAGAGCTACCAGTCAGTGGAGGGGCATTCTGGAAAACAACGGACCAGTCTTGTTTACAAGTGTCAAGGACATGAAAGACAAAGACTAGGAACTGTTCCAGGTTAAAGGAGACTAAAGACTCATGAAAACTAAAAGCAAGGTGATCCTAGATTGAATTCTGGATCAGAAAAAAAGACATCAGTGGGACTACCTAGGAAATTCAAGTAAGGTTTATAAGTTAGGTAACACTATCTCCTGATTTTGATCGTTGTACTGTGTAAGATATTAACATTTAGATAATCTGGACAAAGAGTATATGGGAATTCTTTGTACCATTTTTGCAACTTTTTGGGAAGTCTGAAATTTTTTCCAAATGAAAATTGACAAGAACAACAACAACAAAATGAAAGGGCATTGTGGGGGCTACTGAACTTCTTTCAAAACTTCTTTCCTTTCCCATTTGCTTAAGGAAGGAGACCCAATTCCTTAGCCATATTGCCACCAACCTTGATGATCTTCCTTCAACCCACTTTGCACAGGTGGGTAGCTCTGTAGTAGAAGGCGAGGCTGCCCGTTATCCTGAAGGCAGTGGGGGCCCCGGAAGGATTTTAGCTAAGAAAGGCCATGGTCAAGTCAACCGCATCTTGGTGGGTGGGTTTGGTTGGACATAGAGAAGGAAGCCAGTTGAGAAATAATTTGCAATAGTCCAAGGGAGAAGGAATAAAGACAGAGGAAGGAACAGACTCCAGAAATGTTTGGGAGGTGACCTCAGTAGGACTTAGTGATGGAACGTGGTAGAAGAAGAATGCGGGGAGCAGGAGTGACTTTACAGTTACTGCTACTGGGAAACTGGAGGCCAGAGATAGATTCCATTTGGGTGACCGCCCAATGTGCGGATGCTTCACATTTGTCCCTTCAGATGCATTCTCCATGCCTCTCCACCTGCTCTCTGCCTGGAAGGCTGACCACTATGGGTTGCATCCCTTGTGCTCTCGCTGGCTTCCAGTTATGTTCAGCCAATGAGAGACCAGCAGGAGATCAGAAAACAGGCCGAGAGAGAGGTTCGGTAGCCCCCACAATGCCTACTCTTCCAAGTTTGGCAGTGGCTGCGTTTGTTCAACTAAGACAGTGGTTAGCTGGGCAGCCCTCTCCTGTGCTGCTGCTCTTGTGCCCTTTCATGCCCGGAGAGGGGGGTGTAACAGCTAATCCTTGGGTGCCTCACCATCCATTGTTGATTCTCTTAGCTCTCCCCTTTGTAATTAGTCTCCTTATTAAATTTCTTCAATTACCCCATTTGAGTGCCAGATCTGTTTCTTACCAGGTTCCTCACTAATACACCAGTTAGCAAAAGCGCCTTCTCTGGATTTTGTCATTGTTGTTATTCATCTAACGCTGTAAATGCTTAGTGTTTGGGGGAAGAGATTGTTGAGATCCGTCTTCACTCCACCATCTATCTGGCGTTCCTCTGTCTCTAGCAGCCCTGTCTGTGCTGTGCGACCTCTGTCCTAGGTCTCAGCTAATTGGTGTAGGGTAGGCATATTTCAGCATGAGGAGCTGTGGTCCTTGGTGGTGCTAATGAGCCTTAGACCCATCGCTACAGAAACTAACACAAGGCCTTCCATTGCCACACTGGTTCACGTTGGTTTACCATCACTGATAGCCTAAAGCAACGGTCGGCAAACTGCGGCCCCTTGAGTGTGGCTCTTCCATAAAATACCACGTGCGGGCGCGCACGTACAGTGCGATTGAAACTTCGTGGCCACACTCAAGGGGCCAAAGAGCCGCATGTGGCTCGCGAGCCGCAGTTTGCCGACCACTGGCCTAAAGGTGGTGCTATTCACCCAGGTCCTAGTACTGATGGAGCTCTGTCCCTGTGGGGTTGTATTTTGGAGCCTAAACTCTCTCCGGCTGGACACTGAGGTTTAGGAGTCATCTGATATAGTGTGTGTGTGTGTGTCGGGGGGGAGGGGCGGGGGGAAGGGTTGAAACCATTGATGTGGGTGAGATATGAAAAGGGATGAAACTTAGTATCAAGAGCCAGTCTTCCAGGTACACACTTCCCAGTGGCATTTGCTGCATTTGTTGCAGGAGATGCAACAGCAGAGGCTCCCAGCCCTCATTGCACATCAAACTGATCATTTTAGTTTTAATAAAATACTGGTGCCCAGGCACCACTTCAGACCAGTTAAGTCAGTCTCCTTGGAGGGGCTTGGGCATCAGTATTTTATCAACCTCCCAAGTGATAACAATGTGGAGCCAATGAGTAGAGGAATCAGCTGAGGAGTCAGAGGGTGTGCATGGACCTGAGTCGGGGCTGGCACTGCAGGGGGCTGGTGGGCACAGAGAAGATGCAGGAGGCACATCCTTTGTGCTCCAGGATCCAGTGCAGGTGAGGAGCCTCCCCAGCCTGAGACAGTAATTAGAGAACAATGCAAGGCAGCCCGTAATGAACTGTCACCCTGCCAGCTGCCCACTCTCTCTGCTTCGGAAGTTCCAGGAACAGGGAGGTGAGGGGACCGGAGAACCTACTGACTAATAACCCCGCACAGCACACAGCGTTTCCTGTTCCTCTCCTCCCTCAGGTATGTGGGGTCACAGATGGACTGTAGGGTCCACACCTTGATTCCACTGAGCTCATGGGCTTTAGAACATCTTTCTAACTAGAGTGCTGGGCAGATGTGAGCTCATGGCTCTTGTCAGAGCAGAGGGCTGTGATGGGATTATTGGTGGCTCACAAGTGCTTGATGGAAAGGCCACTTATAAGAGTGGCCCAAGGACCCGCAACCCCCTGTCCTGCTCACTTTCAGTTTGAAGTGATCGTGTCCACTGCCGTGTGTAGGATGCAAATCCAACCAATTCTACCTCTTGTCTCTGTCACAGTGTCAGGGGTCCTGTGACTTTGGGTGCCCAGGGATTCTTTGCTGCTGCCAGCGCTCCCACCCCTACTTGTCTTCCTCCCTTTCTTCCTCCCAGGCTGAGGTTGATTGAACTTGGCTTTGGAAGGAAGATTCCAGGAGCTCCCAGTCTGATGGGGGAGGCAGACACAAGAACTGACGATTATAGCCCAGCCTGAGCGGTGCATCGCAGAGAGGTATTGATGGCGATTCTGTTCCAGCTCCTCCTCCCCTGATGGAACTCCTTTAAGGCTGTCGTTCCCATCACTTCTTTGGTGAAGCCGTTTCTGGCTCCTCCTGGTAGAAGGAGCTGCCCCTTACGTGTCCTCTCTGAGTCTGTGTTGTGCTTGCCCCCTCCCAGCATCTCCTGCCTACCCTACCGTGGTCTTCTTACGGCTTCCCTCCCTGCCACCTGGACTCTGTGAGGTCTGGATCTCTGCTCCACTCAGTTCTGGGTCCCAGGAATGCAAGAGGTGCCAGGAGACAGTAGACATGATTTGAAGGATGAAGAAGGGAGGTGCCAGGGCAGAGACAGCAGAAAGACAATGAGGGAGAAAGATTCTTATTACCCTACCGTGGTCTTCTTACGGCTTCCCTCCCTGCCGCCTGGACTCTGTGAGGTCTGGATCTCTGCTCCTCTCAATTCTGGGTCCCAGGAATGCAAGAGGTGCCAGGAACTGTGTCTGTTGAGAGGGTGAGTCCAGTGCCAGTGTAGTGGGATAAAAATCCATTGTTTTAGGAACCGGCACCAAATTCCCCTTAGAAACGAGTTGTTCCTGTTTTGGAAAGTTGATTAGCCTTTCTATGGGAGAAAACAGGGGCTGGACAACTCTACTTTGACAGTAGACAGTAGACAGTAGACAGTAAGTAGACATGATTTGAAGGATGAAGAAGGGAGATGCCAGGGCAGAGACAGCAGAGAGACATGGAGGGAGAAAGATTCTTACAATTGCAAATGAAATCTCTGTGTCTCTCCAACTGCCAGTAAACCTCTACCCAAACAAGTGCCTGGTGGAAGTGGGGGAAAAGGATTTACACACCGGCATGGCTGTGGCGGAGGACTAGACATCTTGAGCAAGAAGCTGAGACTGTCCCCAAACTGAAATGCAGTGGAGGCAGGGTTTCAGGTCACAAGCAGCTGTGAGATGTGACCAGTCTTGCTCCCACCTGAAGACTCCACAGACACCCTGGGAAAGGGGTTCAGAGTCTTCCACCATCCACAGGCTGGGCTGGGCTGTGAGTCATCCTGGTGCAGCCTTGCAACGTCAGCATGACCCTGCTGACCCCAGCCTGCAACAGCAGGGCGTCAGTCCCCTTGAACTTGAACCCTTGTGCTGACCGTGGCAGCAGGGCTGGTGGGGTGGAGTGGCCTGATGCCTCCCGAGGAGCCCCTTGGGAACTTCCCCCACTTGCCCACGTTGGAGGAGGAAGAACTATTCCAAAAGGTTGACTTCTACTCACAGCTGTCCAGGAAACTGCTATTGCTGCCTCCTTCCCTGACATCTGCTTGACAAGGGTCCCAAGCAAACAAATGGAGAGGTTTAAATTTATAAGGTACAAGTAATGTGGGATAAGGGGGTTTGGAAAATATGTTTCCATTGGATTTGCTAAGAAGTGCATGGTAGCTTGAGTAGCAGGCAATGGCCAGGCAGCATATTTCCTCTACACAGACACAAGCCAAGCAGATTATCACTGGCCTGGGGGGTCAAGTAGGGATGGGCGCACCCACCAAACCCCAGGGCCCCCTGGGAAACTGCCTCTCTTCCAGTCTTACCGAGCCCAGAGTCCTCTCACTTCTCTACAGGTGAGCATGTTCACTCACTGACTCACTCACGCAGTCACTCACTCACTGTCACTCAGCAAACATTCCCTGAGCATCTCCTATGTGCCAGGACTGCTCTTGGTGTGGACTTCCCAGAATGGACCAGACATGACCCCTGCCCTCAGGGGGTCACCATCCAGTAAGAACACAGATGGACATGGCAATGGACAGTTATACAGTGTGGAAGGGCACTGGCAGGTTTGGCTGGGGGCTCTGGGACCACTGAGGAGGCACTTAGCCCAGAAGAGGTGGAGCTGGAAGCTTCCTGAAGGAGATGATGAGAAATTGAGTATTAAAAGATAATGAGAAGGAGTTAGCAGAGGTTGAGAGGATTGATAGGCAGAAACAAGAGCAGGGGTGAAGGGGCAACGTCAGGACCTCTGGCAACACCTCTCACAACTTGTCCTGGCCCACTTTGGAGGGTAGGCACCTCTCGGCCAGGGAGGGCCTGACCTGGTGCACCTCTGTCCCTCTCTCAGCCTGCTGTCCCCCACAGGGCCCCGCACAGGGCCTGGCTGGCTGTCTTTCCATGCACAGATGCCTGTCTAAGCCGGGCTCAGCGGAGGCTTCCTGGGCACTTTCCTCATTGTGAGGCGAACACGCCAGGGTCTGGAATTTCAGACACAGAAGGCATCTCTGGCCAGGTTAGGCAGATAAGAAATTTATCCAAGGATACACCATAGCACGAAATTTCCAGGAAAGCTAGAATACCAGAACCAGGAGCGGGCCCAGATCTCCCTACAGGACTGCTGTGTGGGCAGACCGGCTGGCCCCCATGCCCTCCCACACTAGTCATGGCACTGCCCTGGAAACTGGACATGGGAGCTGATCCCTGCCAATCAGAATGAGTTCCACGTGGCATCTGTTTCCTGGGTCACCCCTCCCCATCCTGAGTCTGGGGGTGTGACTGGTGGAGGCCAGGACAATGATTAAACCCTAGCTGCAAGCGAGGCCAGAAGGTGGATGAGTGGCTTCCGTGAGGGAAGATGGAAACTCACAAGGTGGGGAATTCTCCAGGCGTTGGGCAAGCGTTCAGAGGCTTTTCTCAGGCAAAAGAATGATGCACAGGTGATCTATACCACAGACAGGGGGAGCCCACTGTCCAGCACGCTCTGAGCATGATGGACACCCCAAAGGCCTGCCCCAGGCCACTCTCTGTCCTCTTCTTTCATTTGTCCTTTTGCTCATTCATTCATTCGGACCGTCATCAATAGCAGTTCTTGTGTTCTGCGGGACGCTGTGCTCGGTACTAGGGTCTCGGAGAGGAGTCACATCCTTCCTTGCACACCCCCACACCACCCCAGAAACTCACCATCTGGTGGGAGGAATAAGAGACAGGCCTGCAACTCTGATGCCAGGCAGAGTGACCTGCTTCAGCTCTGCTATAGGGCAGTGGTCACTTCTATTGTGGGGTGACTTTGTGGAGGGTAGAATTTGAACCAGGCATTGAAGTGCATGTGGACGGATGGGGGAACATGAACCCCCGGGCAAAGGCCTGGAGGGGCCACACTGAGTGTGCACAGGGCGCGTTCTGGTAGCTTCATATAGTCCCGGTGGACAGGGAATAGGGTGTGCTTGCCATATGTCAGCAGTTTTCAGGAAGGAAGAATTGGGTCTATTTGGCCAAAACAAAGAGAGTGTGAAGTGATGAAGAGGGAATTAGAGAGGGGGAGGCAGACAGAGACGATTTTGTACTGGGTCTCAGCACATCAGGCCGAGGACTGGGTTGATCCTCTAGGCAGCGGGATCTATTGCTGCAGGCTCTGGGCAGGCCGGGCAGGGTGGGATTTGATCTGGATCTGGCCAGGACCCTCTGCTGATGGAGGGCTGGATGGCACGGGCTGAGGCCAGGAGCAGGGCCACGACCACAC
Organism: Myotis brandtii; assembly: GCF_000412655.1. Classification (NCBI taxonomy): domain Eukaryota; kingdom Metazoa; phylum Chordata; class Mammalia; order Chiroptera; family Vespertilionidae; genus Myotis; species Myotis brandtii. Next base: position 992,878 of record NW_005370191.1, on the reverse strand, counting down.
CCACCCCAGGCCTCTACCACCCAGCACTGGGCACAGAGCGGGCAATTGAGCACTTGCTTGTGAGCTGAGGTGAAGAAAGAAGGGGGTTGGGTTCTGGCGCTGTGCTTTCTAGGTGTGTGACATCCCCTCTCTGTCTCCTCATCCACCTCAAAGGGTGAATTGGGGTGAGGCAGGGGGAAGCCTTTTGTAAACTGTACAGGACTGTATTCGAGTGTGAGGGGTCCTTTGAATCCAGGCCCTGGGCCCATGGCGTGTGGCTGAGCCCCAACACGTCCCCAGTCACAGGACTTCCTCCCATGTGTGGTGATGCAAGACGAGGGCAGGGGCAGGCTGAGATGGTGACTGTATTTTATAAACGATTGCTCTCAGCCAATCACAGTGCTTTCCAGGGAGCAGGGAAGGCCTGGTTCAAGTCGGCCGTTCCTATTATTAGACTGGGGGGTGGAAATCACTGTTGGGGAGACAGTCTGGGGCAGGAGGCCACTAGGCCAAGGGGCCACATTTTCCTCTTCTGGAAGACACTCTGGCCTGGCTGCGGAGCTCAGCTGATTAGAGCCTCATCCTGATACGCCTGCGGGTTCAATCTCTGGTCAGGGCACATACAAGAAGCAACCTATGAATGCATAAATAAGTGCAGCAAATCGATGTTTCTCTCTCTCTCAAATCAGCAAATAACATTAAAATAAAAAGATGCTCCAAGAAGGGCTCTGGGTGCTGACTCGGTCATAGTGACCTCCTGAGGGCCACCTGAGGAAGCGAAGCCCTGACCGCCCCTCAGAGGAGCACAGAGGTTCCCCTCCGTGCTTGCCCTCTGCCCAGGGGGTCACGCTGATTTGCAACTCTTCTCCCTTCTGGGATTAACGGGAGGATGGAGAAAAGGCCTCTAGGGCAGCACTGCTTTGGTGTGAGGCTGGCTTGCAGGCACCTTTGTGACGTGGACACCTGTCTGCCCAAGGAACAAGATCACCTGGTGCTGTATATCCCTCCACTGAGGGTCTGGAAGTTTCCTTTGTGGTTTTGCATGTGGTTCCGTGGGCAAGGCAGGGCGAGAGGAGCCCAGGGCAAAAGGCCTTGAGGGAAGCAGTGTCCCCTCAAGGCTTAGAGCCGATTGCTTTATTCTAGAACAGGTGACCCCAGGCCTACATCACTGCTCTAGCCACGTGCTGAGCCCCCCTGAGGACGAAGGGAGGCCCTGCACAGGGCTATGAGCACATCCAGCTTCTGGTTTAAGAACTTTTAAGTTCTTCTCTAATCATTCCCTGATTGCCATCCCGAGTGTGGGTTGGGGGCCCTGTCGTCTGCCCCTGCCTCCCCATGTGGGCTCCCCATCTTGGGGCAGGGGACTTAGGGCCAGAGAAGGTGTCCTGCAGTGTCTGTAGGGGGTGTTCCACCTCCGTCAGCTTTTCTTTCCCTTTTTCTTTGTTGTCATGGTGACAGCTGTTGACCTGCTTTGGCAGTCCAGGTAATGTGCATGCACCAGAAATTACAAATTCCACAGAGGAAGGGAGCATGGCCATGAGGTAGGAGGATGGGGAGGCATCCTGCATGGAGTGCGGTGAACATGCAGTAGAGCCCCCTGCCGCCCCCCCCCCCCCCCCACACACACACACCGTCTCCCCATCTCCTGCCTGGGGCAGGTGCACTGGGCATAGGGAACCCACCTCTTGTTTTTTCTCAGCAGGATGGCATGACTTGCTTTTTCTTACCCCTGCCGGGCTTTGGGGTTCCCATCTGGAAAATGGCAGCTTCCCTCTGGAGGAGTGCCCATGTCACAGGACTTGATTATGCCTGCTCACGCTTAGCTCACTGTTTCCTGGGCCCGGAATGAAATGTGTGCTGTGGCTTTTTACAGAAATGGCCATGGCCATGGACTCCCCCATTAGATATGCACATCCCCCTCCATCCCAGGGCTGGTGTTGGGGAACTGGCATGAGATCTGGAGGGAAACCCCTGGGTCTCACTAGCTTTGAAACTTGGGAGATGCCACTTCACCTCTGGGAGTCTCAGTTTCTCATCTGTATAATGGGGATGATATCACTCACCCGCAGGGGAGATGGGCCTGTTTGATGAGCCAGGGCTGGTGTGGTGCACCGAGGGGGGTGGGGGCTGTCCCAAGCCCCTGTTCTGCCCTCGGGAACATTTGTCTGCCCTGTGCTGACGGTGGCTCTCACATTGGTCCTTTCCCTAGAGCCCTGGTGGGAGAAGATGGCACTGTGCCCGAGTCCCCTGGCCCGGGTCTCTGTTATACCCCGCTCACAGATGAGGGAACCCTGAGGCACTTCCTCAAGGAGGTGGAGATGGGCTCCATGGCGCCTCAGCTCCCCAAGAGAGCAGCAGCCATTCTGCCTGGGAGTCGGAGGAGTTGAGAGAGAAAACGTGGAACCAAAATAGCTTTTTTCCATAAACAAAGCTGCTTTTCGTTGGGGGAATGTAAACAGGCAGATGCATTAGGAGACGGTGCCATCCGGCAGAGCAGTGGGGGAAGTGACAATGGGAGGCCCATAGCCTGGACCACTGGCAGCATCTCGGCTGCCTCTGGAGAAGCAGGAGGCTGGGCAGTGAGGCTGCCCCTGTGCCCCGGGAATCAGGGCAGCCTGGACGCCCTCCTTAGGCTCCCACAGCACCATGGTTGCCCTGCGGGCCCCATTCTGATGGGGCTGGTGGCTCTTCTTATGCTGTGTGCAGCCCCCTCTGGGCTAAGAATGTCTCCTGGGGCTGGGGGAGCAGGAATCTCTGACACCAGGGCCCAGCGTGCAACCTGGCATGGAGCAGGCAGGAGGGAGCGTGGCCATTCCTGTCCACCAACATCCCACCCTTGTGTGGCTGACTTCCCTTCTCTGTTCCCCATCCTGAGGTCCTAACTACCCTGTCATCATGTGGATCAGCCTGAAAGGCGCCTAACATTGAGAGGGCATAGGTCATGTTCAGAGAAGGTTTGTAAATGGGGCACTCACTGGGGGAGAGGGGAGAAGGGAAGACAGTGAGTGAGAGTGAGAGAGTGTGTTGGAGTTGGTCTGCCCCCCTAGGTGGGCAGGGGCTTGTGGTGCCCCCTGAGTCCTTGCCCAGCCTCAGGGGTGTTGAGCTCCTTGGCCCCAGCAGCTCTCTGAAGGCTGATGGGAAATGGGCTCCTTTCTGGGTTTGCAGCGGTGCCTTTACTGAGACCACAGACCCATTTGTCCAGAGGTTGGTGGTCCAGCCTCAGAGCTACAGAGCTCTCCCCAGGGAAGTGATCCGTCAAGGAACAATAGATGGCTCTAGAGCAGCGGTTCTCAACCTGTGGGTCGCGACCCCTTTGGGGGTCGAATGACCCTTTCACAGGGGTCGCCTAAGACCATCAGAAAACACATATATAATTACATACTGTTTTTGTGATTAATCACTATGCTTTAATTATGTTCAATTTGTAACAATGAAATTGGGGGTCACCACAACATGAGGAACTGTATTAAAGGGTCGCGGCATTAGGAAGGTTGAGAACCACTGCTCTAGAGCCAGAGGGAACCTCGACCACCAGAGGGAAAACATGACACAGCACCCATCACACCTTCCTGGGCTTTGGATAAAAGAGAAGTTATTATCCCCCAGTTACAGATGAGAAGACAAGGCCCAGTGCAGTGAGGTGGCCCAGCCCCAAGAGGCAGAGCTAGACCCTACCCGCCGGCCAGCCTGTGCTCAGGGGTGTTCTTCACCAAGCCATGCCCTTGGCCAGAGAAGCAGACACCACTGCCTCCGTTTGAAGGGGGAGGAACAAAAGCCCGTTGATGCTTAAAACTTCCCCAAATGATGGAGCAAAAATCTAGGGTGGAGCTGGGACTGCCAACCCCAAGGCCAGGCCCCTTCTGCTTCATGGCGGCTTGATCGTGGGCCTGTGAACGTGGGCAAGGGTAGTGTTGGGCACTGGAGGTGCCTGAGAGGAAACCAGGTGCTGGGGAGGGCAGGGCCTGGGTGACTGCCTGCCCAGGAAACAAAGGAGGAGCGGCTGGCTCCTCACCCGTGGAACGATGATGGTGCCGACCACAGGACAGGCGTGAGCCTGAGACCCGGGCGCCAGTCAGGGAAAACCGTCCGTCTCCCCAGCCGTTGTATGTGTGAAGGTGGTGACTTCCTCCTGTAAAAATAGCACTTGGAACAGAGCCTCTGGCAGAGGGATGCACAGTCCTGCTGACAGGTCCTTGCCCCAAGGACAGGCAATGGATGCCTGGTTGAGGGCTGGATGACCAGCTTCCTGCAGGGGAGCTGGGAGAGGACAGAGGGGGAGGCCTGGAGGCGGTGGGACTGGGCTGCAGCTCAGCCAGGGGAGGACAAGGGGAGGCTGCAGTGGGAGTCCAGGTAGGAGGTGGGGGCTGGTGGGGGCTGAGCAGTGGGCACACCAGTGGAGGGACAGGCATGGGCTGTGTTGAGGACTCAGTAGGATTCTGCTGCAG
>NW_005370191.1:937582-988430 GCF_000412655.1 Myotis brandtii | reverse complement strand
GCAGGCTGGGGAGGGCTGCCCTGGTGACCCTATGGGTGACCTTGAATGAGGCCCGGGAGAGGCCAAGGAGGGGACACTGTACAAAGAGGAGACAGGCCAGGAGGTGGGATCAGGGGAGGAGTTTGCAGGGAAGGAGTCTGTATCCTAGAGCGTGAGCCAAGAGCCATACAGGATCATTTTCTTGGATAATGTGTCCTGGGAGAATAGCTGAATGTCTCTTAAAAGTTCTGCTCAAGCAGAGAATGAGCATCCTTGCTGGTGGAGGGGCGTGGACCGCCTGGGGCCAATGTCCGCGAAGACCCAGAGTCCCTTGTGAACCCTCTCCACCTCCTTGGTACGTTTCTGAGAAGGGCCCCTCATCATCCTAGTCCTCCCAGCACGGAACTTAATCCTGGGGATCTACTCCCACATCCTCAGGCCCACACCCGGCGCCTGCCTTCTCTTCCTCCCCTCATGCTGGCCACTGTCCCCAGCTGGTTATGGTCTGGCCTAATGGTCATGCTCTGCCTCTCACCTTCCTCTTCTCTCCCCAGAACTCTCCACCTGCTTCTTGCTGCCAGACAGAGCCTAAGAAGAGGCTCGCTGCACTGCGGAGCACGTGGAACTCCTGTGGTCAACGGCCTATGGCTTCCTGTCAAAGGAACGCAGGCTCCTGGGCCTCCCTGCCTTGGCTCAGTCTGTGTTACCCACATGGCCTGCATCATGTGTTCCAGACCCCATGTTCTTCTCCACACTCTTCCCTCTTCCTGGGTGCTCTCTTCTGGCACCTCCCACACCTCATCTCCCGGGGTGAACAGCCTAAGCTCCCATCCCAAGCCCATCCTCCATGAGCTCTCGCCAGGTCCCCAACCGGAACTGTCTCTCCCAGACACTCTGGAGACGTGTGTTGGGGGTGAGGTGGGCATGGGGCGGAGGGCAGGGTGAGGATGTGGGCTGGCTCTCAGCCTGGATGTGCTCTGCTTGGGCTTCACTTGGCTTTCGGGATCTCTGGTCACTCATCCCTCCAGCTTTGCCAGCTCGGGGCAGCGACTCTGTTGTCCCGTGTGGTGGGGGGAGCCTAGCATTGTTCCCCACTACCGCTGTCCCGTGTGGTCGGCAGGGCCCTGCTCTGGACCTCACCTCCCTGCCGCAGCTGGCACTACATGACCCTCCTCCTTCTACTTAGCCTCCTGAAGGGGTGGCCAGGATTCAGATGAAATCTTGGATCGGGATGAGCTGATCAAGGACTCTAAGCCCAGCCCTGACGCTGGTCCGCTGTGGAGAGTTCAGTGGGCGCCTGGAGCCTCCCCACAGCCGGAGAAGCCGCCATGGTGGGAGGGCGCCAGCTGTGGGTGCTGAGCTGCACCTCTGAGGACCCACAGGCTTGCCCACCCCCAGGGAAGTGGGAATGTGGTCAGGGCTGTGATTCACAGCTGCTGCTGCCGTGAGGTCATCTCCAGCCTCCTCCCCACAAGCAGGAGGCTGGCTGGGTGGGGGCCGCCCGTGGGATGGGGTGGCTGGTCCTCCCCTTCCCGCTCCCTGGCAGGCAGAGGGAAGCGGGAAGGCGGGAAGGTGGGCTATCTATCTCTGCCACCATCTAATTACCCCCGCGGTAATTGCTCTGGGTTTTCTCTGACACCCTGAGATTTCTCTCCGGGGCCTTCCACAGTGGAGCCAAAACAACCCTAAGGAGGCTGCAGGCCCCAAGACAGCGCCTATTGCTAAACCCCAACAGCTCCCCATCAGCCCCGCCGCGACGTGCCTGAGCTTCGAGACAGCGTGAGTTTATGACAGGTCCCATTATGTCTCTTGCACAAGCACTGAGTGTTGAAATACCCAACGGATGATGACAGTGTTGAAATAACCTGTCGTCTCAGCACTTTCCCCGTCATTAGCCAGATGTTCCAGCCCTCAGAAGCATTCACAGCCTTTTGCAGGGAGGGAGGGGGCCTGGGTTGAGGTAGCTGTGCCTGGGTGGGAGGATGGGGCTGGGGCCTGAGTCCCAGGAGAACAAGGCAGGAGGTGGGTGAGCCTTGGAGGAACGTGGGAACAGGCAGAGGGGAGGTCGGGGCCTCCTGAGGAGGAGGTGAGACTGGTCTCCATCATCCCTTCATCCCAGAGCCCCCTACTCACCAGTGGAGAACCCTGTGTGTGCTCTGCATGGTGGGAGGGCTTGGCGGGGAATGTCCTGCCCGGATCATGGGGAACCAGGCCTATGGGCCCAACTTTGCTCAGAATGTGGCTCAGAGCCCTAGCTGGTTTGCCTCAGTGGATAGAGCATCAGCCTGCTGACTGAAGGGTTCCATGTTCGATTCAGGTCAAGGGCACATGCCTGGGTTGCAGGCTCGATCCCCACTGGGGGGCATGCAGGAGGCAGCCAATCAATGATTCTCTCTCATCATCAATGTTTCTATCTCTCTCTCCTTCTCCCTTCTTCTCTGAAATCAATAAAAAAATATTTTAAAAAAGAAAAAGGAATGCAGCTCAGAGAGGTGAAGTGATATCCTGAGGCCCCCATCCCTGCCTCGTCTCCTCTTGAATTGGGCCTGTGACTATTAGGCCTGTGCCGCCGTCATGCCCCCCCGCCCCCCCCCCCCCCCAACCTCACCATGGCTTTTGGGAGAACACATGTTTTTAAAAATATATGTTTTTATTGATTCTAGAAAGAGAGGAAGGAAGAGGGAAAGAGAAACATCCATGAGAAAGAGAAACACCAATTGGTCGCACCCTACCAGGAATTGAGCCCACAACCTGGGCATGTACTCTGACTGGAATTGAACTGTAAACCTCTCAGTGCACGGGGCTATGAGCCACACTGGCCAGGTCTTGGGAGAACTTGGACCAAATGGATTGCTAATGACGAGGCAAGCAGGCCAGGGCTGGACCCCTCAGGCCACCTGCTAGAGAGCTTCCAGGAGTCAGGCCTCTGGTCTGGGTTTGCATCCCAGCTCCATTCTGTTCTGTGTGATGTCGGGCAACCCTTTGCCTCCCAGTGCCTCAGTTTCCTCATCTATAAAAGGGAAATTAATAGATCCTCCTGTAGTTTTTTAATACCTCCCTCCCTGTTGCACACCTGTACAAAGGGACTTCTCTAGCAGTTGTTGTCATATGGCATAAGCTCCCTTGATAAGCACAAGGCCCTTCCCAGCTCCATTCTGTTCTGTGTGATGTCGGGCAACCCTTTGCCTCCCAGTGCCTCAGTTTCCTCATCTATAAAAGGGAAATTAATAGATCCTCCTGTAGTTTTTTAATACCTCCCTCCCTGTTGCACACCTGTACAAAGGGACTTCTCTAGCAGTTGTTGTCATATGGCATAAGCTCCCTTGATAAGCATAAGGCACTGGCGGCATCCAAAGCCAGGGGAGGGACAGCCACCAACTGTGGAGGGGACTCCAGCACTGGTGGGGGTGGATGAGACACTGAGCTCCGGCATCTGTTGTTGATTTGGGAAATTAAGTGGAGGAGTTTGCAGCTAGTAACTGAGCCCCAAGGGCCTACAGCTGCCAAGAGAATACAACTGTGTCCAGGGACAAAGTTTTTATCTTTAGTGCCTTCCCTTTCTCCTGCTTCTGGAACCCAATGTATGTCCCCCATGCTTTCTTTCTCTCTCTTTCAGGAAAGGACAAGCTATCAGTCATTCACACCTTAGTGAGAATGACTTTCCTGGGAGCTTGGTCTCTCTGGGCTAGGGTGTCAAGGAATCCAGGGACCAGCCTGGAGCTATATCTCTGAGCTGTCAGTGCTGCCATCTTCAGGCTGTGTGGACCCAGCCTGGCTCGAGCTGTTAGTTTTGCCTTGTTTGCCAAGAGCACAGGGGCAGCTCTCTGCCAATACCTCCACCCATCCTTCTGGCTCCGAGGAAGAGGTGAGCCTCAATCAGGGACCCAGTCTGGCCGGTGGAACAGTCTGTCCTGGGTTCCATGTGCTGTATGATGTTGAGTAAATGCCTTCTCCTCTCTGAGTTTCACTTTCCCTATCAGTTTAAGGGACTCAAAGAGCATGTGACTGACTTATGGGGCTAATGTGTGATGTGATGTGTGGTTTGCTCTGAAGGAAGGGGTCTCAGGGCCGTGACAGGGCTGGCCTGGAAGACAGTGGGCTCTAACGTAGGTGCTGGCTGATTCTGGAAGGAGCATTAGCTCAGCTGTCCAGCAAAGGGGCTGGAGGGGAGAGCTGGGCAGCCAGGGGACTGTTTACCCCAAACCTGGGTTCAACACAGAGGCCTGTTTCAATGGGTTGGCATTTCACCTCCTCTCTTGTCACCTCCCTGGTCCAGGCCACCATCATCTCTCTCCCAAACAGAGCAAGTCATCTCCTGATGGGTTCCCTGCTGATCAGTCTCCACAGGCCACCAGAGTAATCTTTTTGTTTTCCAGAGATCTTTTAAAATCCTAAATCAGATAAAAGAACATCCCCCCACTCCGCCTTGCGTAAGCCTTTCCTGAAGTCTTTCCATTGCACCTGAAGTGAAACCCAGACTCTTCCTCATGGCCCGTCTCCCATGCCCCCTCCCTCTCTATGGCTACAAGGCTGCCTCAGGACTCTGGCTGTTCTTCTTGTATCATGTACTCCCTCACCCCCATCCCTTCTCCGGGCTCCATCTTTCCGGTTGAAATGTCCCCTTAAATGCCAAATCCTCAGGGCTGCCCTTCTGAATTACTCTATTTAATGGAGCTTCCACCCCTCCAGTTACTCCCCCTATTGTATCCACTTGTTTCTTTTAAAGTCCCTGTCACATGTGTAATCTCACATATTTATTGTTTGTCTCCCCCACTGGAATATAAAGATCTTGTCTTTCTTGTTCGTCCCTGCTGTGCCTTGCACATTAGCAGGTACTCAACAATATTTGTTGAATGCACAAAGGTGTCAGTTATGCCGAGGAATGATGACTTATTGAAGGCCTACTATGGGCCAAGTACCTTATAGAGAGGGCACCCTCCACCAGGGCTGCCATTGGTGTCACCTGAGGACTTTCAAAGATTAGTCCCTCCCTTAGAGATGCCGGTCCAACTGGTCTGAGGAGTGGCCTGGGCATCGTCATTAAAAATCTATCTAATTCAAGTGTGTCTCCAAGGTTAAGAACCACTGATATAGTCCTTGAAGAAATAACAAAAAAAACCCCCACACTTTTTATTTTAAGCTAATTTTAGATTTACCGAAAATTGCAAAAATAGTTAGAGTTCCTATATATCCCTCCCCAGCTTCCCCTAAAGTTAGCATCTTCTATAACCACAGAACAATCATGAAAAGCCAGAAATCAACATAGGGACAATACTATTAAGTAAACTCCAGATCTTGCTTGAATTTACCATTACTATCCTCTTCCGGTCCCAGAATGCTATCCAGGATCCCATACTGCCTTCCATTGTCATTTTTCCTCACTCTAGTTGCTAACAAGTCCATGGGCTTGCTTCATCTTTCATAACCTTGACACTTTTGAAAAATACTGATCAGTTATCAATTTTTCTCAACTTTAATTTGTCCTGTGTTTTCTCATGGTTAGAGTGAGGTTATACATTTTGGGTGAGAATGCCACAAAAACACTGTTGTGTCCTGCTAGGTACATCATAGAAATGTGACTTATTGCAGTAGCCTTGATCATTTGGCTAGGTGTGTCCACCAGGTTTCTCCCTGTAAAGTTACTGTTCTCCTTCCCTTATCCTATATAATAAAAGGCTAATATGCAAATAGAACAAATGGCAGAACAACTGAACAACCTAACAGCCGGTCGCTATGATGTGCGCTGACCACCAGGGGGCGTGCACAGAACATGGCGGGTGTTGGCAGCAGGCAGCAGAGTGCGGAACATGGCAGGTGTCGACTGCCGCGGGATGGTGGATCAGGTGAGCAGGGGCACCAGACCAAGGCAGGGCACTGGTCGCTGTCATCCAGGTGAGCCTCTGTGGTTACTGAAAATTCTTTGCTTCTGCGCGTCATGAACCCATTTGGCGCTCACACCTGCTCCCTGCACCGGCCCCACTCGTACCCACTGCTGGCGCCAGAGCCACCGCTTGCACCTGCTGCTGGCACCAGCCCCAATTGCTCCATGCCGTCAGCAGGTGCGAGTGGAGGTTGTGGGAACAGGGCTACCGACAGACAGGGGGCCAGGGTCCCCCGGTGGGAGGGGCCAGGTGGGGGCGTGGAGGATGGGCTGAGACACACCCCTGTGCCCACCACAGCCTCAAGGCCCACAGTTCCTTTCAAGGTGCATGAATTCATGCACTGGGCCCCTAGTCCTATAGAGTAAAAGGCTAATATACAAATCGACTGAATAGCAAAACTACCAGTCGCTATGACATGCACTGATCACCAGGGGGCAGATGCTCAATGCAGGTGCTGCCCCCTGGTGGTCAGTGCATCCCCACAGGGGAAGTGCTGCTCAGCCAGAAGCTGGGCTCGCAGCTGGCGAGCACAGCAGCAGTGGCAGGAGCCTCTCCTGCCTCTGCAGCAGCGCTAAGGATGTCTGACTGCTGGCTTAAGCCCGCTCCCCGGCTCCCAGACTGCGAGAGGGCACAGGCGGGGCTGAGGGAACACCACCCCCCCCAGTGCATGAATTTCGTGCACTGGGCCTCTAGTTAGTTAATAACTATCTAGAGAGTGATACTTGAGACCTAGCACATCCTGTTTCTCTTCAACACATGCTTAGCCTTAATTTTAGTAGTCTTTGAGTGTATATCATTTGCAACAATTATTAGCTGGTATTTGTCTAAAGATCACTTTCATTTTCTTCTACAGTGTTAATTGTATGGAAGAGCTGTGCTTTCTCCCCCATTTATTTATTTATCCAATTATTTATTTACATCAGTGTGGCGTAGTCCTGCTTTTAATCCCTATTAAATCTTGCTATCTTGGTAAGTAGGCATTACTTCTGTGATTTAGAAATGAGGAAATGAGGAACCATGGCCAGGAGTATGTAAACCACTCGCCTAAGTTCTCACAGCTAGTACATGGCCAAGGAGAGATTCAAAGTTGCTCCAGATTTAGCTTCGTCCATCTTTTGCCTTGATCACTGCTGTAGCTTCTGAACTGTCTCTGCCACCACCCTCATAAAGCACATTTCTCCCACCCTCAACATCAGAGCATCAAAAAGCTTCAAATCCTTCCAAGGGCTCCTCCTGTCCTTTCAATGGAGCTCAAACTCCTTAGCCTGGGTGAAAAGGTCCTTTCAGGTCTGACACTGGTGATTCCTCAGGCCTCATCTTTCCCTATCCTCTTCCCAGCTCCAGCTGTTCCCAAACCTCCTCCAGCCGTGTCTCGCCTCCGGACCTTTGCACGCGTTGTTCTGCCTGAGAACACACTCTCCTAACATAGCTCCCTCTGCCTCTTCCTCCACAGCTCAGGCTCAGGCATGCATCACCCTAGGCATGACTTCCTGCTTCCAGGATGTGTAGTTGTCACCTGCTTTGTCTCGCCTGTTACAGCTCTGGGTCTCCACTCTCTCAGGGAGGATGAACCCCTTAAGAGCAGAGATTGGATCACTGGATCCCCAGCTCTGGACACATCAAGGTATTTAGTTAATATTTATGATGGGTTGCCTGGCCATGGTGGCTCAGTGGTTGAGCATCGACCTATGAACCCAGGAGGTCAGGATTTGATTCCAGGTCAGGACACATGCCCAGGTTTCGGGCTCGATCCCCAGTAGGGGGCGTGCAGGAGGCAGCTGATCAATGATTCTCTCTCATTGATGTGTCTATCTCTGTCTCCCTCTCCCTTCATTTCTGAAATCAATAAAAATAAAAAATCCTAAATAATAAAAGCATAGTATGCAAATTGTCCCCTCAACTGGGAGTTCATCCTGGAGTTTGACCAGGGGGCGGGCCAGCTCGGGGAAGGAAGGGAGGCCCCACTAGGAACCCTACCAGTGCATGAATTTTATGCACTGGGCCTCTAATATAAATATATATATCTTTATGATGGGTGAAAACTGCACTCCAAAGCTCTTGCTCTTTTAGCTATCCTGGGTGCCTACTGTGTGCGTGAGAGTATGTTAGGGGCTGTAGAGAGAGATAGGAAGCTGAGTGAAAATAAATATGCCTTTAAAACTGAAAGCACCAACTGTAAGCTGCAGAGGACTCAGCATAGATAGAATGCCAGCTTAGTTATCCCCTCAGCCGTTCCATTCTATAGAAATGGAAATGGAGGCTCAGAGAGGTAAAGTGACTTGTGCAGGTCACACAGCTGATTAGTACCAAAGCCAAGATCTGAATCCTGTAGGAAGTCAGAACACATTCACTAGCCACTACACCACATAGCTTCCTTATACCCAACTAGAGGAGCTAGTGCTGGGTCCAGACAGGGCTTCCTATGGGCTCCAAATCCAGTGGTTTTGTGTGGCTTTTCCGTATGTCATTAATTGCCCTCCAGACCTTGCCTCTTTGGGTGTTTCTGTTATAGTTAAAGAGCAATAAAAAACAACATAATTGGAAGACAAAGGCGACTGCCTGGCCAGCCCGCCCTAAGGAGCGGAGTGCCGGTAATTTGGGTGTGATCCTACCTGTGACTCATGCAGAAAAATTACAGCCTTCCGTGTACAGGTGTGTACAGGCCGCTGGGTGGGGTGCGAGCAAACGTGGCATTTAATGCCGGCAGTAAAACCTGGGCCTGTGGTGGGGACCCACAGCCAGACGGCCCCTCCTCTCCCGCCCTCCCACCCCAGGGAGACATTATTAGTGCAGAGCCCCTTAAAGTTTGCAAAGTGTTCCTGCTCCGTGTTTATATGGATGGAGCCCCACTGACACTGGCGAGGGGCTGGGTGCTCTGGATTGGGACACCTGCAGACCAGTTCTGGGTGGCAGACTGTCAGGACCAAGGGTCCCAGTCCTGGACATGCTGTGGCAGAGGGGCTTCAAAGAGGTGTCCCAGCATCCCAATGGACCCAGGAAGGCTTCCTGAAAGAGGTGGGGAGTGGGGAAGCATCTAGGACTCCCTTCTTCCCTGCCTATCCCTCATCTGCAGCTGGAAGGAAGTCTTCATGTTGAAAGGGAGGGAGGAGAGGGACACCTCCTCGGTCCCCTGAGCACCAGGCTGCTTCTCTGGCCACCTGCCATCATATGGGCTGAGGGCCCTGGGCCCAGCCCACCCAGCCCCTGGACTCTGGGCTTCCTTAAGCTTACTGAGGTAGCTCCTCTCTCCCCAAAGCAGAGCATCCTCTTCCTCATGCAGAAAGCAGCTGGCAGAGAAGCCAGGAGCTGAGTGCAGAGCTGCTTCCTGGGAGCTTAGAGATTGAATGTGGGGGTGTAGGTGCTTGTGCCCCGAGAAGGTCCCACCTTGATCCAGAGCTGCCCGAGGGACTCCGGCCACAGTCCCCTTGCCCTGGAGGTGTTCTTTGGTCCTGAGCCCTGGGCTTTCCTGGGCTCCCGTGTGCCTGCCCTGCTTGGAACCATTAGTGATTCCAGTGCCTATAGCCCTTCCTCCCAAATTTGAGGGAGGGCAGGTTGTTATAGGTCTAGGCCTCGGTATTTAGGGATAAAGAAACCACCAGCCACACACCTGACAAACATCCACGCTTACTTACATGGCATGTTGTTTATTTTAATGTCACTATCGAAGTTTCAATGTGCAATATAGTCACGTGGTTCAAAATCCAAACTGCCATCAGAAGGCTCCGGAAGTCCCATTTCCACTCATCTCCCAGCCATCCTACCCCCTGACCCCCCGTTTCGGTGTATCCAGTATTCTTTGTGCAGATGCATGAAATGATATGTATTTGCAAACACATATGCTATTCCACTCCTCAGGTTTCCACCTAGTGATACATGCAGGAGGCTCTTGCATATCCTCCCTCTCCTCCTCCCTCTCCTCCAACAGCTGCATAGTATTCCATTGTGTGGAGGTACCATCGTTCATTTCACCAGTCCTCTCGGATGGACACGGGGGTTGCTGCCAGGGCTTGCTATTGCACACAGCTGCGATGCAGAAGCTTGTTCATCCATCATGTGCTCAAGATGTATCTGTTGAGTAAATTCCCAGAAGTGGGATTGTTGGGCCACAGGGTAAATGCGTCTGGAATGGTGATAAGAAATGACTAAATCATCTTTCATCGGGGTTGTACTTTTTTCATTCCCACCAGCCACATATGAGAGTGCCTGTTTCCCAACACAGCAGCCTCACCAGCAGTCTGTGTTGTCATACTTTTGGGTTGTTGCCTATCTGATAGGTAAGAAATGGTATCCTGGTATCGTTTTAATTCGTATAAGTCTTCATATGAATGAGGGAGAGTACCTTTTAATATGCTTAAGGGCCACCTAGATTTCTTTCTCCTCCGAATGCTCTGTTCAAATCCTTTGTCCACTTGTCTGTTGGGTTGTTCATCTTTTTCTTCTTGTTTCCTAGGAACCCTTTACCTTTTAGGGAGATTGGCCCCTTGGCTGTGATGTGAGTGGCAAACATCTTTCTCCCTGTTTGTCTTTTGAATGTGTTTGTGGTGTCCTTTATCATGGAGAAGTTTTTTGTTGTCAGTATTATTCACTTAATCATTATCTTTTCTTTCTGGTTTCTGGATTTTGAGTCATTAGTGGAAGACTTTTCCCCACCCTACACTTACACAGGGATTCCCTCATGGTTTCCTCTGATTCTCTGATGGTTTTAATTTCTACATCTAAGTTTTGGGTCCATTTGGAGTTTGGTGTCCTGGTGTCCTGGCCTCCAGCTTTACTGGTCTCCGGATGGTTGCCCAGTTCTGCCAAAACCATTCAGTAACACTCTCATCTTGGGAGCATTTGAGATCTTGCTTCCTGGCATATGTCATCGGTGTGGCTCAAATAAACTCATACAAATTAAACCCCTCCTGAACTTGCACCTTTACATCCCTAAGAGGCCACCACTATCAACACTAAATTACAGTGTTTTGGGATGCGTTTCTGGGCTTTCTTTCTGTTCCATTGATCTGTCTACTCACAAGTGTGATAAGGAATTAGGAAAAAAATGTCATTTCAAGAAAAAACTCTAAGTACCCAAGCAATCTGAGCTTGCCCCCATCTTCCCGACCCCACCCCCTGCCAGCCCTCTCTCCGCCCCTCAGGGTGACATCACTGTCTGCCATCGGGAGAACTGCAGCCCAAGTGTCCCTAATGTTTATGAGCTGAGTGGTCCCCTCCTCCAGGAAGTGTTCCTAGCCACCTCCTTGCCCTGGGCAGTTAGTAACTTGCTCAGCAAGCACCCTGAGCTCCCTCCTCTCACTGCAGCACTTACTACATCTATTGGGCTGCATCGTAATCGCCTGTTTACTTGTCCTGGGCTCGATTCCTGGTCATGAATCAGTCAACGTGCTTCTTACTCATTTATAGGGCAATAATATGGCTGCAGCCTGCAGTCCCAAGTGCAAAGTGTTTGATTCTTGTAAAGTGTCAATCAATCCAAGACATTTTCTAGTTCCCTTTAGGGGCTCAGTGCTGGATTTGTCTCCTCCTTCCCATTGCCCCCACCCCTCAGCCTTGCTGCCCCCTCCCATGGCTCCATGAGGACCCCCAGATGGGCCTTCTCACCCTTGGGGAGAGGGCTTTGCAAAGGCGGGGAGGGCCCGGACCTCCACTTTTCCTGGATCCTTGTTCGGGAGAGCTGAAGGGCCGCCATCATGTCTTCCTGGATGCCTCGCTGCAGCCCACCAGGCCTACCCAGGGTTCCACGGGCTCAGATGACACATCCCCACCCCCCAACCCCAGGCCTTGGCAGCTTCATGGCCAACAAGTCATAGAGGGCTGCTGTGCTGTTGCTCCTGAGACAGAGAGGATGCAGGTGAGGGTCTCACCTCGTTGGAGAAGCCCCTCCATTCAGAGAAGGAAGCTGAAGTGAGTTGTGGAGGGACAGGGAGATACTAGAACTAGGCTGTGGAGAGGCTTTGGCAATGCCCCCCACTTCCCACCCCTGTCACCCAGGCCTCCTTGGGTCACCCTGATTTCCCGTGGGAAAGCATGACCGGAATGGCCAGGGCTGGACCGGCAGCAGGGCCAGAGACCAGCTGGAGCTTCTTCTGAGCAGGTGACATGAAACTGGGGAGAGAGGAGGTGGCAGGAACTGGGCACAGCATCTGGTACAGAGGCCAGAGCGTGCTCTTCCAGGCCCCTCCTCCACGACCCCCACCTGCGACCCGACGTCCTCCTCTGAAAAATGGAGACAGTAACCCCGACCTGCACTTCCTGCCTCAAAGCATTATGTATTCAGTGGGAACCTTTGGGGGGCTGTTCCCTAAGGACTTCCTTCCCACACCTACCTCTCCTCCCAGAACCCTCTCTTTCCACCCAGCAATCTAGCCCTCCCCAGGGGTGGAGAGCCGGGGTTCCCTCCTTTCTGGTGCTGCAGGAGTTGGCCAGGAGCCGATGGAGGCCCCCTAGAGTGGGGGCGGCTGCCTGTGGCCCCTGAGCATGAAGATGGTATTTCCAGCCCCGATTCCGTCCCCTCTCCCGCAACGGCTGTGGATGTCACCCTAACTAGTTACCCCAAAGGAAAACACGCCTTGCCTCAAGGAGCATCTCAGTCTCTCAGAGGTTAGCCCTGCAGGAGGAAAGGCTATTTCTCCATCAAATCTGACTTCGACTCTGAGCCTTGCAAAAGAGTTCCTCTCCCCAGCTCCCTTTGCACACCCCCCGCCCCGCGAAAAGCCAGTGTATGTCTTACTTCTCGGCCTTGCTGTTCCACAGATGGTGTGATTTGCTCATCGAGATCCTGAGCCAGAGACGGGGAGGTGGACAGCCTGCCCCAGGTCCTGAGCCTGTGACACAGGCAGTGACACAGTGATCTGAAGCCCTTCAGAGCTGGGTTGGCCCCTGGTTCTGCTGCTTTAAGGAACTTCGTGACCTTGGGCAAGTTACTCAGCCTCTCTGAGTCCCAGCCGCTCTGCCACCTCCCTGCCCAGGCTGTTGTGACGATGCAGAAGCTTGTTCATCCATCATGTGCTCAAGATGTATCTGTTGAGTAAATTCCCAGAAGTGGGATTGTTGGGCCACAGGGTAAATGCGTCTGGAATGGTGATAAGAAATGACTAAATCATCTTTCATCGGGGTTGTACTTTTTTCATTCCCACCAGCCACATATGAGAGTGCCTGTTTCCCAACACAGCAGCCTCACCAGCAGTCTGTGTTGTCATACTTTTGGGTTGTTGCCTATCTGATAGGTAAGAAATGGTATCCTGGTATCGTTTTAATTCGTATAAGTCTTCATATGAATGAGGGAGAGTACCTTTTAATATGCTTAAGGGCCACCTAGATTTCTTTCTCCTCCGAATGCTCTGTTCAAATCCTTTGTCCACTTGTCTGTTGGGTTGTTCATCTTTTTCTTCTTGTTTCCTAGGAACCCTTTACCTTTTAGGGAGATTGGCCCCTTGGCTGTGATGTGAGTGGCAAACATCTTTCTCCCTGTTTGTCTTTTGAATGTGTTTGTGGTGTCCTTTATCATGGAGAAGTTTTTTGTTGTCAGTATTATTCACTTAATCATTATCTTTTCTTTCTGGTTTCTGGATTTTGAGTCATTAGTGGAAGACTTTTCCCCACCCTACACTTACACAGGGATTCCCTCATGGTTTCCTCTGATTCTCTGATGGTTTTAATTTCTACATCTAAGTTTTGGGTCCATTTGGAGTTTGGTGTCCTGGTGTCCTGGCCTCCAGCTTTACTGGTCTCCGGATGGTTGCCCAGTTCTGCCAAAACCATTCAGTAACACTCTCATCTTGGGAGCATTTGAGATCTTGCTTCCTGGCATATGTCATCGGTGTGGCTCAAATAAACTCATACAAATTAAACCCCTCCTGAACTTGCACCTTTACATCCCTAAGAGGCCACCACTATCAACACTAAATTACAGTGTTTTGGGATGCGTTTCTGGGCTTTCTTTCTGTTCCATTGATCTGTCTACTCACAAGTGTGATAAGGAATTAGGAAAAAAATGTCATTTCAAGAAAAAACTCTAAGTACCCAAGCAATCTGAGCTTGCCCCCATCTTCCCGACCCCACCCCCTGCCAGCCCTCTCTCCGCCCCTCAGGGTGACATCACTGTCTGCCATCGGGAGAACTGCAGCCCAAGTGTCCCTAATGTTTATGAGCTGAGTGGTCCCCTCCTCCAGGAAGTGTTCCTAGCCACCTCCTTGCCCTGGGCAGTTAGTAACTTGCTCAGCAAGCACCCTGAGCTCCCTCCTCTCACTGCAGCACTTACTACATCTATTGGGCTGCATCGTAATCGCCTGTTTACTTGTCCTGGGCTCGATTCCTGGTCATGAATCAGTCAACGTGCTTCTTACTCATTTATAGGGCAATAATATGGCTGCAGCCTGCAGTCCCAAGTGCAAAGTGTTTGATTCTTGTAAAGTGTCAATCAATCCAAGACATTTTCTAGTTCCCTTTAGGGGCTCAGTGCTGGATTTGTCTCCTCCTTCCCATTGCCCCCACCCCTCAGCCTTGCTGCCCCCTCCCATGGCTCCATGAGGACCCCCAGATGGGCCTTCTCACCCTTGGGGAGAGGGCTTTGCAAAGGCGGGGAGGGCCCGGACCTCCACTTTTCCTGGATCCTTGTTCGGGAGAGCTGAAGGGCCGCCATCATGTCTTCCTGGATGCCTCGCTGCAGCCCACCAGGCCTACCCAGGGTTCCACGGGCTCAGATGACACATCCCCACCCCCCAACCCCAGGCCTTGGCAGCTTCATGGCCAACAAGTCATAGAGGGCTGCTGTGCTGTTGCTCCTGAGACAGAGAGGATGCAGGTGAGGGTCTCACCTCGTTGGAGAAGCCCCTCCATTCAGAGAAGGAAGCTGAAGTGAGTTGTGGAGGGACAGGGAGATACTAGAACTAGGCTGTGGAGAGGCTTTGGCAATGCCCCCCACTTCCCACCCCTGTCACCCAGGCCTCCTTGGGTCACCCTGATTTCCCGTGGGAAAGCATGACCGGAATGGCCAGGGCTGGACCGGCAGCAGGGCCAGAGACCAGCTGGAGCTTGTTCTGAGCAGGTGACATGAAACTGGGGAGAGAGGAGGTGGCAGGAACTGGGCACAGCATCTGGAACAGAGGCCAGAGCGTGCTCTTCCAGGCCCCTCCTCCACGACCCCCACCTGCGACCCGACGTCCTCCTCTGAAAAATGGAGACAGTAACCCCGACCTGCACTTCCTGCCTCAAAGCATTATGTATTCAGTGGGAACCTTTGGGGGGCTGTTCCCTAACTTCTTCCTTCCCACACCTACCTCTCCTCCCAGAACCCTCTCTTTCCACCCAGCAATCTAGCCCTCCCCAGGGGTGGAGAGCCGTTCCCTCCTCCTTTCTGGTGCTGCAGGAGTTGGCCAGGAGCCGATGGAGGCCCCCTAGAGTGGGGGCGGCTGCCTGTGGCCCCTGAGCATGAAGATGGTATTTCCAGCCCCGATTCCGTCCCCTCTCCTGCAATGGCTGTGGATGTCACCCTAACTAGTTACCCAAAAGGAAAACACGCCTTGCCTCAAGGAGCATCTCAGTCTCTCAGAGGTTAGCCCTGCAGGAGGAAAGGCTATTTCTCCATCAAATCTGACTTCGACTCTGAGCCTTGCAAAAGAGTTCCTCTCCCCAGCTCCCTTTGCACACCCCCCGCCCCGCGCCAGTGAAAAGCCAGTGTATGTCTTACTTCTCGGCCTTGCCGTTCCACAGATGGTGTGATTTGCTCATCGAGATCCTGAGCCAGAGACGGGGAGGTGGACAGCCTGCCCCAGGTCCTGAACCTGTGACCCAGACAGTGAAACAGTGATCTGAAGCCCTTCAGAGCTGGGTTTGCCCCTGGTTCTGCTGCTTTAAGGAGCTTCGTGACCTTGGGCAAGTTACTCAGCCTCTCTGAGTCCCAGCCCCCCTGCCACCTCCCTGCCTAGGCTGTTGTGAAGATGAAGCGAGACAGTGGGTGTGAAGTGCTTGGCTTCTGTCTGCCCCACAGTAACTGCTCAATAAACGGAGCTCTCTTGTCTCCAGAACGGAAACCCCAGCCTCTGCTCTGTCCCCACTCGCCTACATCCCCTTTCAGCTCCAGGACAACAGCTGTCCCCTCTCCCCATGCCCCCACCCCCACCCCATTAGAGCCAGATCATAAAATCTCCAGGGGTGGGAGGCTGGTGACATCTTTAGTGGCGACATTTGGGTGAAAAATTCATGACCATCAGTTACTCGAGGAAGAGGGGGGAAAATGAGCCATTTCCGCAGCTCAGGAGCACGGCTCTCCCTGGCTGCGAGTCCACAAATCTATTTTATGTGACGAGATCTATAGTCTAATAGAAGGAGCTTATCACTGACTTAAGAAAAAGTGCACAATAATGCACCGCTCTTTCCCCACCTCTCAGCCTGCAAGGCGCCCTCCTGGAAAATGAGGGCGATGGCGCCTCCAGGAGCCACGGAGAGTTCACGGGCCAGCAGAGTCCCAGGGGGTGGCAGCCCCGGGTGGCCAGGGGGGAGACCTGGGTGGCACCTTGCCCTGCCTTTGTTTGGCACCTCCCAAGGCCGCTCCCCAACCCCCAACCCTCATCACCACAGTTGAGGGGTTCCCAGCAAACTTGTTACCCTGTTCCCACCAGGCCTGGAGTCGGGCCTGCAATGCCAGCTTGTCTGTCGACACAAAGGAGCAATGGAAGTTTCCCCTTTCCCTGCCTCTCATGCTGGGGAGGGAGGTCCAGGCTGAGGTAGGACGAGGGGGCGAGGTGGGTGTCTCAAATCCTCTTCAAGTGCTTTGGTCCCAGGGGGCTGGGACAGCTCTGAAGAGTAAGGGGCTCTGTGCACACTGAAGTGGCAGCCATTCTCAGGAAGCCTCGCCGCGGTGCTCGCGAAGCCGATGCTCTGTGGGCAGGGAGGCCCAGGGCTGCCTGAGCAGGTGAGGGAGGTGCCTGCAGGGAGCAGGACTAGTGATTCTAGGGCCCAACTTGGGAGCTTGCTTCAGGGTGCAGTTCCAGGACAGACCCCGGCACTGGAGGTACACCGCAACTCTTGTCTCAGATTGGGGAGGGAGGTCCAGGCTGAGGTAGGACGAGGGGGCAAGGTGGGGGTCTCAAATCCTCTTCAAGTGCTTTGGGCCCAGGTCCCGGGGGCTGGGACAGCTCTGAAGAGTAAGGGGCTCTGTGCACACTGAAGTGGCAGCCATTCTCAGGAAGCCTCGCCGCGGTGCTCGCGAAGCCGATGCTCTGTGGGCAGGGAGGCCCAGGGCTGCCTGAGCAGGTGAGGGAGGTGCCTTCAGGGAGCAGGACTAGTGATTCTAGGACCCAACTCGGGAGCTTGCTTCAGGGTGCAGTCCTAGGACAGACCCTGGTGCTGGAGGTACACAGCAACTCTTGTCTCAGACGGCAGTGCTGCCCCCACTGGTCTCATCAATCCACCGCTGAGGCTCAACCTTCTGGTGGTCCCATTGGAGCCTCAGGCCAAGCATGTGCTTCACTGCTGAGTGAGTGAAGGAATGAATGACTTGGGCAGGAAGAGCCTAGCTTGGCCCCAAGCCTTGTCCCCCTGAGATGTCAGAGCACATGGAGAACTGGAGGACAGGCCTGCCCTGGGTTTGTTTGCATGTCCAGCCTGGAGCTTCCTGGGAATAAAGTCACCTGGGCCTATAGACACACACCTTTGGGGGGAGGACGATGGCTCAGTACTGGGAGGGAGAGTCATGTTAAATTTGTTTGTTTGCCTAGTCATATCTACCTTGCCCAGAAAAGGATTTCACCAGGCAAACAGAAATGCGCATAGACACTAGCATAAAAGACAAAGAAGAAAATGAACACAAAGGAAAAATAAGAAGATCCCTGGGGTGGGGTGAGGGGCAGGGAAAGGAAGTGAGAGGCAGAAGGTTGTGGGGCTGGTTAGAATCTCAGGCCCACAAAGTTCTGTGGTCCATTTCCTCATCGTTAAAGTGGGGGTAACATAGAACCTTGGGCTGTTGTGAAGATTAAACAAGATGAAACCTGTAAAGCAGTCCACATAGTGATTGATAAGAAGCTATCAATACATAACCAATAATCAATCAATCAATCAATAATCAAACAATAACATTGTGATTATTGCATTCCCCATGGGCTAGTTGCTGAGCCTGACCATTAGACTCCTAAGGTCATAGGAGGCCAAGCAAAGAAGGAAACTTGATCAGTCATCACATCCATCGGTCCCAGCAGCTACCAGGGAGAGGACATTCCTTCCAGGGGCTGAGGCCTGTGAAAAGGTTCTGTGCCTTCCCATGAGCAGGCACCAGGGCAGGTGGAGGGTGGTATTCCAGACAACATTCCCATCACAGGGGACATTGGCAGTCCCCTGCCCAGTGCAGCCCAGGAGAAGGCATTCTGTGAGGGCCTAACCCTATGGTCCACAGCCCTTGGCTGGTAACATTTGGAATCCTGGAGCAGCGAGGGGCTGCCTCGTTCATGGGCAAGGGGTCTGGGCCTGTTGCTTGGCTGTGCCCAGGAGCCCAGGGATCAGTGCACAAGGCACAGGGGAGGGCTGTGGTGAAGAGCAGCACCGACTCTGAGACCTGCTTCTCCAGGGCTTTGGGACACAAAGCGTGAGGTCCTTCCTCAAAGCACAGCCAGATCAGTGCCACCCTTGTCTTCCCCTCAGCCACCCTGGCTTGAGCCCCACAGAGTATAACCTTGGCTGCATACCTTGGTTTCCCATGAAGGCTGGTTGCCACCCTCCCAGGCCATCTGCCCATGCTGCCCCCTCTGGCCTTACCTGGCCTGGCCCTTTGTCTTGCCCTCTTACTCTAAGCCTCACCAAACTCTAGCTCCTACATTCCTCCCAAGGTTTCTCTAACTCTTGCTTTCCCCTGGGCTTTTGCGCATACTGTTCTCTTTGCCAAAACCCCCTTCGCCTGCACCCTCTGCTCTGGTGAACTCTCCAAGCATCAGCCCAGAGGAGATTTCCTCTAAGAAGCCTTTCCTAAACCCCAGATTGAGTCGGCTTCTCTCCTGTGCCCCCAAACCTTTCTTCCTGCTTCATAAGCGCACATATGACTGCAGGCTATAATTGCCGGTATCCTTTCCAGCACCCATTTTACATTCCACAGGGGCAGTCGCTTTGTCTCACCTGGGCTCCAGGGTGTCCCTGGTGCCCAGCACAGGGCCTGACACATAGGTGTTGTTGAATGAATGAAAGATTGAGTCATTCATTGAGATGGCTCCTTGGCCCAGTCTGTCCGAGGTGCAGGCAGAGGCCATGGTGTCTTCTGCAGCCTCAGTATCCCAGTCACTGGTTTGGCAGAGGCATCCTTGCCATAGTGACCTGCAGCAGTAGAGGGAGCGGGCAGCCGTCACGTGGGGAAGAAGGTGATCCTTCTGTCTGGGGGCCCCTGGGAGCCAGAGTATCCATGGAGTGAATAAGGGTGAAGCCGATGAGGGTGGCACTCAGGATGTAGTGTTTGGGGGTTATTATTGTAACCTCCAGTTTTTTTTAATATTACCAGCTTAGAGTAACCTCTAAACCTGGGTTCCCAGAGGAAGGGAAGATCAGACTTCAGTAGAAACCAAAGACATAGCAGCTGGAAGATCCAGGGAAGGTCCAGGAAGAGGGGGCAGCTGGCTGGATGCACCTCAGCTAGAGCTGCTCTGATCTCACCCGTTTCCCATACGGGGGCCTGCCTCTGACCTCACTTGTAAAGAGAGTTTGAATGTTGAAACAGCTAAAAGCCACTAATGAGTCCAGAGCAGGCAGTTACTGGCTTTCTCCCCCAGACCTCCCTGCCAGCCACTTGCTTGGGGGTGTGAGCAGTGCCAGTCAACATCCATCCATTGCACAGTGAAGGAGCAGCCACTAGGTGAGGTTACACTTGGGCATGAGAGTCAGCCACAGCGCCTGTGCTAACTGGGGATATGTGTGGTCCGACAGCGTCCCATCCCCAGGGCCTCTGCAGTCAGAGCCACAGCGTGGGCAGCAGGGCCAATGTGACACGGACAGTGTGTGAGTGTGCAGGCGCAACAGGGCTTGGGCACAGCTGTCCTTTAGTAAACGCTGCTAAATGAGAGAGGGGACAGACGCTGGCTGAAAGGCTGGCTGGACATTCTTTAAAGGGAGTGTTATTGGTGCTCAGTGCAGGCAGCAATTCCGACTTCTGGGTAGTGCTAAGGAGGGTGTCGATCTCAAGGAACAAAAGGCAGATCATAACCAGGGTACCAGCTCTTAGTGTACCTGATTGCCTGCATTAAAATAGAAGTGTTTGAAAGCCATCACTCTCCTTAAGTAGGTTAGGCATCTCTATTGCGATCCTGCTTATAGCTTAGCAAAGCCTTTTTTTCCCCTTAGAGTGTTCGAAGGCCAGCTTTAGCTGAGCCCATGTCCAAATTAGGTCAACTCCAAGCTGGTGCTGCCCGAATCCCTGACAGCCCTGCCTGCCCACCTTTCTGATAGATCAGCTCTGCAATTGCCCGGGGCAGTGGGAACGGTTCTCCTTGGTTTGGGCTTGCTGCTGTGTCCCCCTGCTTCGGACCTCAGAAACCAGCCGCCCTTGTTGATGGTCCCCATGAGGCCCAGAAGTGACTCTGTTAAAATATTATCTCCTCCAGGGACACTTCAGGACCAGACATGCTTGAGGCAGATGTCAAGTGTGGCGGGAGTGGGGGGGTTAGGGGGGAGGGGGACAGCGTGTTTTCCCATCCTTGTGCAAGGGAAAGAAGAAATCAAGCAAGTGGAAGAACAGATGTTGCTGCCTCCTGCGCGGCCCGGTGGGCTGCCGGGGTAGCAGAGGGGCCAGGCCCGCTGTCGGGAGGTGCTGGCTTGCTTCCTGGGCTGTCCTGTCCTGTTGGGGAGGAGGAATGTGCTGTCCCCCCAGCCCCTGAAGATAAGTGATTAACACTGGTGAGAGAGAGAGAGAGAGAGAGAGGGAGAGAGAGAGAGAGAGAAGAGAAAGAAACAAAGGAAGGAAGGAAGGAAGAGAGGGAGGAAGCAGTAGGGTTTGCTGCCTTTCATGGTGTAAATTCTCCTGCCAAGGCCAGATGTACACAATCTCTCTCTAGAGCAGTGTGAGCTGCCTCCAGCACACGGCTCTCTGAGCCCAGCCACCCAAGCCTGTTGTTTGTTGTATTGAGGAAGCAAGCTCAAAGCAGAGCCCAGGGCTACCACAGAGGCAGGAGCAAGCAGGAGCAGAACGTGAACCTAGGCTTCCAATCCCAGCCCAGGGCTGGCTCCACGATGCTGTCTCAGAGGAACTTTCCAGAATATCCCCAGGGCACAATGACTCTCAGCCTGAGACCCTGAGAGGATGGGTGCTAGTGGGCTTCTGGGAGCTGCCTGGGCTGGGCTGGCCTGGCCCCAGGTGTTCAGGGCATTCGTCCTGGTGACTGGGAGGCAGAGCTTTCTGCTACACAAGCCAGGCAGTGACAGAAGTGTGGTGGGCGAGAGAGGCCTTCCAATCCCAGCCCAGGGCCTCTCCAGCACTTCGCCACCCCTCTCCCAGTGGCACACTCCAGTTTTGCTTTGTCTTGCCACTTGTGAATGTATGTATTTTAAATCTATTCTTTTCAATTTTCCTTTTTCTACTTTATTTTTCTTTCACTAAATGTAGTGACAGACCTGGGTTTGTGTGTAGTCTTTGCTCTGGGTACTGTGGGACTGCGCTGACTGCACTGGTCACTTATTCCCTCTGGGCCCTACTTTCACCATCTACCCTGTCCCAGTCAGCTCGGGCTGCTGTAATAACACAGACTGGGTGGTTTAAACGACAGGCATTTATTTCTCACAGTTCTGAAGGCTGGAAGTCCAAGATCAAGGTGCTGGCAGATTTAGTTCCTGGTGAGAACTCTCCTGGCTTGCAGAGGGCCCCCTTCTTGCTATGTCCTCACATGACCTCTTCTTTGAGTGCACAGGAAAGAAATTTGGTCTCTCTTCTTCTCTTATGAAGGCACTAACCCCTTTATGGGGGCTCCACCCTTATGACCTCATCTAAACCTAATTACCTCTCAAAGGCCCCTCCTCCTAATATTATCACACTGGGGATTGAGGCTTCCGAATATGAATGGGGAAGGGGGGGCATATTCAGTCTGTACCCTAAATGCTCTTCTAAAAGCTTTTTTATAAATTGGGTTTGGGGTATGATGAAGACGACCTCATGGAACAGCATCATGGTGGTGGTGTGTTCTCAGATGCTCCCTGAGCTGGCTGAGTCCACAGTGTGTCTGAGCCAGGGACTCCAGCAAGGTTCTGAGGCCGGGAACCTAGGCCATGGAGTGTCCCCTGAAGCCTCCATTTAGGGACTAGTCATGGAAGGCTTCCTGTAGGAGGTGATGAGGTTGGGAAGGCCGCTTTCCCAGCAGGCTGATGACGAGTCCCCTGCAAAGGCTAGGAGATGGCGATGAAGACAGCAGGAGCCTCAGAAGGACAGAGGTGGGATGCAGAGTTGGGAAGTCTGAGGGTGGCCCAGCCGCCATGCCTCTGGGTTTAGTCTCAGGCAGGGAAGGAGGGTTCTTGGCATGAGCATCTGGGGAGGAACTGACGTCAGCCTGAACCCGGCTCCAGTCTCGACTCTGTCATCCACCCCCTCTCCGAGCCCCAGCTTCCTCCTTGTCGGTAAACCACTCACAGGATATTTGTAGGCAATATCGTAAAGAAGCCCCTTACACAGTGCCTGGCACAGAGTGGGGTCAAATGTGTTGTTGGTGTCCTGTCTCTTTCTCACATGAAGCCAATTAGCAAGCATTTATTGAGCATTTATTTTGCCCCCTCCCTGTGCCAGGCTATACCGAGTGGATGGAGATCTGTCCCAGGGGCCTAGGGCCCGGACACGGGGTGGGGTGAACCCACAGGATAGACCCAGAGGCCAGGAAGAGTTTGGTGAAGGGGGGTGTCTCTCTGGAGTGTAAAGGTGGTGGGAATTGGCCAATTTGCTAAGAAGGAGAACAGAGGAGGCAGAGGTGGGGTGCAGGTGGCTGTTCTTTAGATGCCCCTGAGCTGTAGCCTGCACTGCCCTGGGAAAGCCCCGGGCACCGACAGCCTGAAACCCAGGGACTAAGGCAGAGGTAGGGTGTGGTCTGGGGAGATGTAAAGGGAAAACTGAGGCGCTGCCACCTACTGAGCATGAGTTTGTGCCATGCCTTGTGCCAGGACTCGTGCACGCTCACTTCATCTACGCTGTGGACTGAATCAATCCCACTTTACAAATAAAGAAACTAAGGCTTAGAGAGAGGGAGGGACCCACCCGGGGTGGGGTGGGGGACAGCCCCAACCCAGACTCTCAGGCTCACCTCCCTCACCAACTTTCCTATTTATCCGCCTCTGCACTGCACTCCAGGAGCAGGGTCGCCTTGTGGGGGCCACGCCAGAGAAGGGCCAGGCATCCAGGTGTGGGGCAGGGACAGTTGGTCAGGGAGAAAGGGGCGCCCAGAAGTGGGAGTCGTTGGGGAGGGGACCGCAGTGTGTGTGCCCTGAGACTCAGGGCGAGCGTGGGGCCTGGAGGGGCACTTGGGCTGAGGTGGCTGGCACGGGGATCCAGAGGCAAGAGAACCCAGATGGTTGCATGTGCGTGGGAGGGGTGGGCGGAGCACCAGGCTCTGGCCCTTGCCACGCAGTCTGTCCCTTCCATCCGGATCCTCGTTAACACGGCGCCACCTAGTGGCAGCAAGTGGAAGCGGCGGCATGACCTGGTTCCTGCTGGAGTTCCTCTGCCTCTGTGCCCCCAGGGACAAAAAAAGAAAGGAGGGAGGGGCCGCCCCCAACCTCGCCTAAAGAGCAGGTGACACCTGACATCTAAGGGGTTGAATGGACGGAGGCAGAGGCTGGAGGGAGGCGGGGTGGCACACCAGGCTTTGACCTTGACCCCAGTCTGAGTGGTTTGCCCCTCTTCAGCCCCAGCCTCCAGGGTGAAGGAGGAGGTGAGAGAAAGTAGACGTTGTCTAGACTGGGCAAGGAGGAAGAAAGGCCCTGAGGATTCAGCAGGGGGTGGGGTGGGGGGACATCTGGACAGAAGCCTGGGGCCCAGTGTGAGGTTGGAAGTGGAGGGACGGGTGGGGCTGCAGGTGGGAGCAGAGGATGTGGAGGTGATGGTGGGAAGGTCAAGGACCTGCCTGGGACTGGCTGCCAGACATTGGAGGGACTCCCCCCAACTCTCCTCCAACAGAATCCAGTCCTGGGACATGGCCCTTTCTCTATCCTGATCCTCCTGCTCTGGGCTGGCTCTTCCTCCCTCCGTTACATAAGGAACACAGCATATTTGAGTCAAGAAAACTAACACATCTTCATTGAGGCTGATGGTGGGAGACACAGTCCCTATGATACTGGGCATCATGGGGAGGGAGGTGTGTGCTGTCTCCCAAGCCTGGCTCTGCCTGAATTTGCCAGTGGTCTTGGGCCAGCCACAGTTCCTCACTTAGCAAAGGCCCTGAGTGCTAAGTAATTCCTGCTGGTGAGGCTTGAGGTGTCGGTGTCAGTGGTCCAGGGGTTTAGGGGTGAGTGGAAACCCATTCCTGCTGGAACCTCAGTGAAAGGCAAGGCCATGCACACCTGCTTTAGGACGTTAAGACATTAGTCTGGTGTGTTGTGTGTGTGTGTGTGAGAGAGAGAGAGAGAGAGAGAGAGAGAGAGAGAGAGAGAGAGAGAGAGAGAGAGAGAGAGAGAGAGAGAGAGACATAGGCAGAGCTGCCCCTTTGACTATGAATTTTGGGGCAACCTGCTCTCCATGACGTGCACCCCTTCCTGGGGCAGCTAGATGCCATATGTCCCCAGAAGGACCTGCAACTCCTCCCAGGTGGGGCTACTCCTCCCACTACCCCCCACGCCCCCGCACCCCGTGCCTCAGCCCCTGCCCACAGTCCCACTCTCAGCAGATGCTCCCTTTGGCCTTGGCCACTGAGGGAAATTTCTCCTTAAAGCTGGAAATTGAGGCCACCCAGTTGTCCGCCTTCAGTCCAAGCATCCTGAATGAGGATATTCAGGTGGAAAATATGAGGACACTCAGGAGCCATATGGTGTGTGCTTTAAAAAACCAGGTGCAAGAGTACGTCTTCTGCTGTGTCTGGGGCCTGAAAAAGTCCAGAATCTGCTGCTCCAGACCCGAGAGTGAGGAGGACAGGAGGCCCAGATCCTCAGGAGGGTCTCATGAACGCAGGCAGTGATGCGCCTGGTGTTGGGGCCACGCCGAGCCTGTTTCCCGGAGAGGAAGGGACATGTCAGCACGTGCTTTATATATTGAAATGACAATGGGTGTGGGAATTGGAGAATGCTGAGCACAAATTTGACCAGCATTGCTTGTCCTTCGTCATGCCCTTCCCAGAAGCGAGCAGGCCACAGATGTCCATGGCGGAGGGGGAGGGGCTCCCGCGGATTGAGGGCTGTGAGCTCATTGAGCCCCCAGTGGAGGTGTCTCCTTACAGAGGCGGGGAGCAAACCTCAGGGTGGCTATCAAACCTCCTTCCCCAAGGTCCCTCTGTAAGTGACAGAGGATTTGAGCCAGGCTTGACCTACCCCAAGGCAGGGGCACCGGCCATTATCAAGGGCATGGTGGGGCCTGGACATGCCTCAGAGTGGGCACAGCTGGTGACTGCTGTCCAGAAACCCGGCAGTTGCTCCCCCGGGGTTGCGATGTCATGGTGGGTGCTCTTCTGTGCGTGGGCCTTGGGCCTTGAGTTTAGGCAGGAGTGTAGGGGTGGGGTCTTGCCTCTCTGAGCACTGCCCCCATGTGTCAGCCCACAGGGAGAGATTTTCTTAGTGTATCCTGAGACGGGCACCGATGTCCTTCATTCTTGATAACAACGCCTGCCTTCCCCAAAGAGCAGCGGTTCTCAACCTGTGGGTCGCGACCCCTTTGGCGGTCGAACGACCCTTTCACAGGGGTCGCCTAAGACCATCCCGCATATCAGGTACTTACATTAGGATTCATAACAGTAGCAACATTACAGTTATGAAGTAGCAACGAAAATAATTTTATGGTTGGGTCACAACATGAGGAACTGTATTTAAAGGGCCAGAAGGTTGAGAACCACGGCCAAAGAGGCAAGAGGCCCTGCTGGGAAACCAGCAGACATTTCCCACCCCTTCCCAGCAATCCCTACCTGCCCTCTGACCCCCACCCTAAGTGCTGGGACAGTCACTAGGGTCCTTGCTGTCGTTCTCTAAGAGATTGGACAGCCCCTCCACAGAGCCCCAGGGAGCCCCACAATGTGAGCTCTAACAGAGGGACCCCAAAGGACAGTGTGGGCAGGAAGACCACGCAAAGCGCTGAACTCGGGTGGCCTTGGCCTCAATTTCTCATCTGGGAGTGAGGCGCTTGGCTCTGGAAAGCTCAGACCACCTGCCCCTGTGCGATGGGCTTGGGCTGGGAGTCCTGGCCTCTCGGTCCTCCTGGCTGGCCTGAGGCTCGGGCCCACCTCTCAGCCTCCTTGCTCTTCCTCAGCTTTCTCTTCTGTAAGACGGGTTAGCACAAGGACCAGGTGCTGGGTGCTCTGGCTCCCTCTGCCCTCTCTGCTCCTGACCTCCATCAGATCCACATGGACCCTGTTGTTACCCCTCCCTGTTCTTTACCAAGAAACTTTATAGAAAAAAGTGAGGCTCAGAGAGGGTGTCTTGCTCAAAATCACACAGCATGTGTGACAAGGTTGGGCCTAGTGGGTCTTCTGTCTCTAGGGTCTTCCTTGGGGACTTTCCCCCGAGCTGGGCGCTGCTTTCCTGATAAACGTGGCCACGTGAAGAGGACGGGTGGTGGGCGTGGGGTCCCAGTGTTCTCTTCACGCCAAGGACGTGGAGGAGCTCATCTGGGGCCTCCACCCACGAGATGCTGGGCCAGGGATTTCCATCCAGAGCTCACGTTAGCACCTGCTTATCCTGCTCTTCTCTCCCCGGGAGCTTTAAGATGCCGGGAAAATGGGAATGACTTAGTAATGAGTTCGTTTAATTGGATTTCCCCCAGGACTGGTATTCAGAGGTTATCGCTGCATGATGTACTGAGTGGCCCATGCCAGAGTTTTGCTATAGCATGTGCTTCTGTGTAGACATGTGTGTGTGTGTGCCCTCCACCTTCAGAAGTGCCACAAACAGCTCTTTATCCTGTGGGCACTCCGCTCCCGGCCCCCGCCCCTCACGCGAGGGAAACTGCGTCTGCAGCAGAGAGCAGGGCGGGCGGCTGCCAGCTGGGCCCAGCGAGGAGTTGTGTCTGGGATGGTGTGTTGTAACTGGCAGCCTGGCACATGAGTCA
Source organism: Myotis brandtii (assembly GCF_000412655.1). NCBI lineage: Eukaryota > Metazoa > Chordata > Mammalia > Chiroptera > Vespertilionidae > Myotis > Myotis brandtii. The sequence continues at coordinate 961,382 of NW_005370191.1, read as the reverse complement.
CTGGCCAAATTAACTCGTTTCCTTTGGGGAAAATGTAATCAGTTATTGCACTCTGTTCCATTTTAGCAAATTAACTCGTTCAGTTTTTTATTTCTGTTTTTTAAATTTGGGGGGTGGGTGGGTACCGAGGGGGAGGAGGTCGGTAGAGGCGGAGGTGGATGGATCCGAGACAGCTGCTGTGAGAAGGCCCCGAGGGCTGGGAGGACAGACTGTCAGAGAAGATGTGGCCTCCGGTCCTGCTGGGCCCGGGGTGGGGTGTGGTGGTGGAAACACACATTTGAAGAACTTCATTGCCTACAAAGCACGTTTCCTAGAGACTTTTTTTTTCTGTGCCCTCCAAGTAGAAGAACACGATAGCTTCGTAGTGAGCCAGTGGCTGAGGCTTCTTGAGGTCTGAGCAGGACTCCTAGGACCTATTGTCCCATTGGCCAAAGACAGCAGTCCGGAAGCTCCCACCCGCCTGCCTGTGTGTGAATGACCACACTGAAGTCACGCACGGGCACTGCGGGGCCTCGCCCCACTTCCACTATCACCTCTACCCCAGGGCCAGGTATTGCAAACCCTGTTTCACAGGCGACGTGTCTGTCCTCTGAGAAGTACACAGTGGCACCAGGCCCCGCTCCCATCACCTCTCAGCACGGCCTGTGCTCCTTCCCCCTGAATGCTGGGGATACAATAGGTATTTGATCTTAAAGAGCCTGAGAGTGCCTAATGATTCAGACCCCTGGGGTCTCCCTGGAGGATGCTGTGGCCTTGTGGGCTCCCAGCTGGCCAATGACATCTGTCTCTGGTTGGGGCCTGGTGTACATCCTTCATCTCCTGGGAGGTCCACCCCTGTCTTGGTATCAGGCCCCATCATTGTGCAAGCCTTACCAGCTCAGGTGCTCTGAGAAACCTTCCAGACTATGCCCAGCCCACGTGCCTTTCTCTACCACCTCCCGCTGCTCTGTACCATGATATGCTAACCTTGGGTGCCAGATTTGTGTCCACCGTTGGCATGGTAAAATGTTGCAGCAGCCATGGGATATAAGTGAGATGGGCCTCCATCTGGAGTCGTCAGTCTGAGCAGAGGGTGAAGGTGTAATCTACGCCTGTGCATCCCTGGCCTAGTTTGGTCCAGGCAGAGGCAGCTGCAGGCAAGACCTGGGACACTGGGCCTGAGGAGCTGTGTTACAGGCCTTCTACCCAGAGCCTGGGTGCCAGAGGGGGACAGCTTACAAAGGGAAGCATCCCCCACCTTGGCCTACAGATGGGGTGTCCTGGGAGGGAGGACCTTCTTGATGGCAATGAGAAAGGAGCTCCTGTACAGTCTGATGTTCTCGTTGGTAGCAGAGAAAACCCTGAGCTCATGTGAGACACTCCATGGCACTTCGAACTGCTGCGTGAGCTTTTGGGAGGGCGGTCCCATAGTAGCGGGGGGGGGGGGGGGGGGTGTTGAGAGTCATAAAAATAGAACTTATTACAAGAAACTGGCTGATAAGGCCTAAGGAAATTCTGGATATCACAGTTATAAGGGTGACCATTTATTGAGCAGTTTATATAAGGTCTTCCCAATAAACTTATAATGTAGGTACAGTTTTTATGCCCATTTTAAAGCTAAACAAACTGAGGCTTTGAGGGCAATTGGTGAGTGGCAGAGCATTTAACAGCAAAGTTGCCCTTAGGCCCTGCACTGGCTGCCGGTGGCACGTGCCTGTGTCAGTCCATGGCTTAATAGCTGAGTCACCTCCCTAATGTAGCAAAGAGTCTCAGGGCTGGGCAAGACCCTTGGAGTTTTGGGACCCTCTTGGTTCCTGGCATAGGCCAGGCAACTGCAAAGTGGCTTCTAGAGACCCGATCTTCTCTGATGGTGCCCCATGTCCTGACGGCTCGCTGACCGCGGTCAGAGGGCAGGAAATTCGGGGCAGCCTCTCTGGCCAGGACGCTGAGAATGGTGCTTGTTCACCTTGACCACCACCAGGAGAAGCCCATGGACCTTGATCCTTCCTCAGTCAGCCCCCATGTGTGTGCAGCCCCCAAGCAGCTGGGCTGGGCCTCGACGCCAGGAGCTTCTTCTGGGTCGCCTGAGCCCTCTCCTGCCAGGAGGCCTTTACTTCTGCTGGACTCATTGTCTCATGGCCTCCATGGGGCTAACCTGGATGACCATCTCCTTAGAGAACAAAAAGAGGGGGCATTCTGCCCTAACCGGTTTGGCTCAGTGGATAAAGCGTCAGCCTGCGGACTGAAGGGTCCCAGGTTCGATTCTGGCCAAGGGCATGTACTTTGGTTGCGGGCACATCCCCAGTAGGAGGTGTGCAGGAGGCAGCTGATCGATGTTTCTAACTCTCTATCCCTCTCCCTTCCTCTCTGTAAAAAACCAATAAAATATATTTTTTTAAAAAGAGGGGGCATTCTGACTATCCTATAGGATACCTATGTATATATGTATGTATGTATATACATATATATACACACACGTAGAGGCATGTACACACATACACATGTACATAGGTACACACACACACACACACACACACACACCAAATGTTAATTGGAACTACCCCTGGGTCATGAAATTACCAGTGATTTTTAGTTCTATCTTTATGCTTTTCTGTATTTTCTAAATTTCCTATAATGGGCACATAATAGAAAAAGTAAAACCAAGAGCAGCTCCCCAACCACGGAAGGCAGTGGTCATGGAAGCCTTTCTCGGGCCTGAACAATGGCCCCCAGGGCTCTGCGTGTCTGAGCGGGCAGCTGGGGGCTGTGGGCGCGATGTGGGGTTGTGGGGTTGTAGGGGAGATGCGCGCTCTCAGGACAAATGCAGGAGCCTCCTGGGCCTTCGGGAGCACATCTGCAGGTGTCTGCAAGACATCTTGACTCATAGTTAACTGCAGCTCATATTCAATCAAGCAAGAAGCCCCCACATTGTCAGTGCTGAGGGGTGGAACCCACACTCTTCATCTCCCCTTTGTAGCAGCTGTCCTCTTTCCCACTGGCTGGATGCTGACAGCGGAGGCGTGGTCAGGGATGGGCAGTGTGGGTGTTCACAGCCCAGAAGACCAGCTTGGGACCCTCACCTCCTTTGGGGTGCTCATGGGCACTGTTATTTAGACGATGCGGCATCCAGGCTTGTGGGTGCTGGACTCCCTCTGTGCCCATCAGATGCCCGACTTTGTGAGTGGGCAGAGAGAGGGATGGGGTCAGGACCTCATACAGGTGCTGGGCCCAGGCTCTATTCCAATCGTGCTGGGTGTGTCTATAAGTCCCGCCACCCTGCAACCAAAGTGTCACAGCAGGGCAGAAACTGAAGTGGGCACCACAGGCCAGTCTGGTTAGTGTTTGTCATCAAGCCATTGGTGGGTGGTGTTAGTGTCACAGCAGGGCAGAAACTGAAGTGGGCACCACAAGGCCAGTCTGGCCGTTAGGTTAGTGTTTGTCATCAAGCCATTGGCGGGTGGTGTCAGATGATCAGAGCAGCGCAGAAGGGCCTTGGGAACAGAGTGGGCAATGGCTCTGTGTGGTTTATTCCTCCCGGGGGTGTCTGGACAGGCATGAGGGCATTATCGGTCACCACAATCCTGGGAGGGGGAACTGGCAGCTGGTGGGCAGGGATGCCCAGGACTCTACTGTGCCCAATGGGCCTGCTCTGGGAGGAATGGTTACTGCATCCCACTCAAATTGCAAATATCCCACCAGACATTCCAGTGGGTGAGAAATCTGTTCAAAATGACCTGGGCCTAGAACTAAAGTCTGTTTTACATATTAACATACAGCATTTTTTTTTTTTTGCACAATTCTAACATACACTGAATCTCCCAGGAATGCAGCAATAGTGGAAATTGAGGAGAGATTGTCCTTTGTTCTGTCACAGGATTTTACCAAGAGCGTTCACTGTTTCAGACAGTCACAATCCTGAACTCAAGGCTGCCCGTGGTATTTGAGTGGCCGATACAACAGCACGATGTCAGCCTGCATTGTGAAATGCCACATTGGTGGTGAGTATATGAACAGGTGCCCCAATGCCACTGCTTCATTTTGTCCTCTAGTGTAGACATGCCCAAGCATTTACATATTATTAAAATATTATTTGATTATAAATCACTCTCCTTTTATTTTTCCTTTATATACAGGTTAAGGCATTGCTATGTTAATGTGTAAAATTATGTATGTGGATAGGTTATATTAATGATGAACTTAATTTCTGGAGAGAAAAGGAGATGTTACAAAACATTTCTTTATTATTATTATTATTATTATTATTATTTATTGATTTGAGAAAGAGAGAGAGAGAAACATCAATTTGTTGTTCTACTTATTTATTCATTCATTGGTTGATTCTTGTATGTGCCCTGACTGGTGATCAAACCCACAACCTTGGCATATCTGGATGATGCTCTAACCAACTGAGCTACCTGGCCAGGGCACAAAGCATTTCTTATAGGAGGGGATGCTGAGTCTTAGAGAATGAGGACTACTGAGTCCTCCAATTCATAGATGGGAAAAATGGGTCCAGGAGGGCACAGTAACCTGCCAGATGTCACATCATGAATGAGCAGAACCAGGATTAGAACCCAGGTTTCCCAATTCCTGGCCCAGGGCTCTTTCTGCTCACTCAATAGCTTTTGATAGCCCTTCTCAGCTTCTTCTCTCATGACAACTCCATTCCCTGTTATAAAGGTGGATGAAAGATTTTTTTAAACCTGTGGACTTTTGTTTGTAATTTATGGAAACTTTCCAAACAGCCAGTGAGGCCCTGGGCTGTGTGAACCCAGCAGCTTGCTGATGTCCAGGGCCTCTCCCAACTGTACCAACCTGTCGCTCTGGCCAGACTCCTTCTGGGCCAGGCTGGGACCCGGGGGCGGGGCCAGATGACCTCCTGTGACCTCATCTAGCCCAGACACAATTTTCTTCCCTTCTAGATAGTTTTCTAATCACCAAGTGAATCTGAGACTGTCTATTCTTTCGACGACTACCTTTCAACTCAAGTTATGGTTTTATAAATAATATATATGGCAAGTCAGTGCTGGGGGAAGGACGCTCATTCCGCTCTGAAATATTTATGGCCCGGAGTGTCTGCTTACTTTTCTTCAGAGTCATTTTTTAGCACAGCGTGCGGGAGAGTGCGACAGCCCAGGGCATCGTCGGAGGCAGCAGCACGAATAGTCCTTCCAGCCTGACTGCTGGGCCTATCCATCCCATAGCCGACAGGGAAGATGGCAGCTCTGCCCAGGGAGCGCTCCCAAGCCCAGACCTCCTAAATTATCTCAGGGAAGACTGTGTCGGTGACAAGAAGCGGCGCCACTGCCTTTGAGACAGACATTGCTTTCCAGTGTGCAGTTTGAATAATAACAGACACTGCATCAGGCTTTTTCAAATAAGATCTTTACCTCTTCAGCCTTTCTGAGAAAGTGTGCATTATAGCTCTCACTTTACAGGTGGGGAAACTGAGGCTGAGAAAAGTTAAGGCATTCCTTGAGGTCATTCCATAACCAAATAGCAGTCTGGAGTTCTACCCAGCCTGGCTGACCCCTCATCTCAATCTTTTCTCCTAGACCAACCTGCCACCCATGCTGACCCATCACTCAACTGTAGCTGGGAGCTAGTGAATGGATTCCAGATCAGTTTCCATGGCAGTGCCTGCCTGTCTGCAATGTTTGAACTGCTGGGGGGCTTGGGTCTGGGAATAACAATCTGTGCTGAACAGCAGGCTTGACTCCCAAACCTAAGGCGATGGATGCATCCTTGCATATGCTTAAGTGGGGCCAGATGGGAGCCTGAATTGAAGAATGATGGTGCTGGAAGGACCCATAGAGTCATCTTATCTGACTTCCCATGTTACAGGTGGGAGATTAGGAGCATGACAAGGACTTGTCCAAGGCCATAGTTGGAACCTATTGATCACGATGGTCTATCTTGGAGTCCAGACTTGTGGTCAACCTCATCTCTCTCCTCAAACCCCTTTTCTTATAGGAGAAAACTGATACTTGGAAAGGGAAGAGCTTGATCAGAATCACAGGGGTGGAAGGATATAGAGCTATGTACTTCCTTGGTCTGGCTGTAAATCCACTAGTGAGTTAAATCATTTTGAGACTGCACTTGAGGAAAAACTTCCTGAGCATTTCTGAACCAGCTGACCATGAAGAAGGCTTTAGTTAATAAAATGTAGATTTTAATCAGTGATTGGGATTAAGTAGTGAGGACAGGAATATAGGGCAATTCCTATAGGAAAAAGGCACTTATATTTCTGAAAGTTGGTGACTCTAGGGCGGGCTGGCTCTGAGTCATCATCAATGTGGCGGGTGACAGAGAATGATTGTGAAGTCAGTGAATGACAACATTTCTGAAAAAGTCCAGTTCAATCTTGAGTCAGAAGGAACTGTTGAGCTGTCCTACCCTGGCTGCCTTTGGCCTTCCCCTGCCATAGGAACCCCCCCTTGTGGTAAATAGTCTTTAAAGATGGTCCCCACAATGAACCATGCTTCTTGGCATTCATGCCCTTGTATTGCCCCCTCCCTCTTGAATATGGGCTGGCCCTGTGTGCACCAATAGATTGTAGTGGACACAACTGAGTGACTTCTAAGGCCACATCAGAAGAAGTCTTTGCAGTTCTCACCTGTTTCTCAGGTAAGGCTTGCTCTGGGTCTGACTACTTTGAGACTGCCATAATGTGAGGAAGCCCAAGCTAGCCACATGGAGAAGTCTGGAGGGGAGACCGAGAGATCTGGCCAAGCCCCAGCTCTTCTAGTTATTACAGCTGTGGCATCAGACGTGTGAGTGAAGAAACCATTCTGGACTTTCAGCCCAGCTGAGCCTAGATGACTCCAGCCACTGCTTCCACCGAACTGCAACTACACAAGCAACCCCAGGCCAGAACCACCCACCCAGCTAAACCTGATCAACTCTATAGACCCATGAGAGAGATAATAATAAAAAATATAAAGCCATTATGTTTTAAGGTGACTTGCTATGCAGCAATAGATAACCAGAACACCTTGCATTGCTGATGCCATCTTGGCCTGGACCAGAAGTCCAGGGTGATGTGGAGATTTTAAAATCAGCCTTCTCACAAACAGGACCAAGCCAGGCAGCCTCTCAGAGCCCAGAGGTGGGTGTTTCTTCTGAGACAGCCTCTCCAAACCAGCTGAGGAGCCACTGAGAGCGTTTGCAGGGGACCTGTCGAAGGAGGACCTCACTGCCCTTCTCTCTGGACAGCCCTCCCTCAAGTCATTCACAGACCTTACCTCTGCCCTTGGTTTCTGATCAGCTCCCAAAAAGTGAGGTCACAAGGCCCCAGAGTGTCCCCGAGGGACCCACAATGGGCGGGAACAGGGCTGCTTCTAGGCCCAGGGCTATGCAAACAGTTGACTGGTCAAGACAAGATGAACAGACGTGAGCATGTCCAGATACTTGGTTAGAAATTTGACATTGCCATGACAACTAAGCTTTGAGGCATGGACTTGTCTCCTCGAATATGAAACAGTATACAATAAAACTGAGTATTGTCGACTTCTGAGATGTGTCACATTTGACCTGAGAAGCACTCTGGTCATATGCTGAGAAACCACTTGGTTAGAAATTTGACATTGCCATGACAACTAAGCCTTGAGGCATGGACTTGTCTCCTCGAATAGGAAAGCGTATACAATAAAACTGAGTATTGTCAACTTCTGAAATGTGTCACATTTGACCTGAGAAGCCCTGGTCATATGCTGAGGAACTGCATATTGTCCACGAGGGACATCTAGTTTCAGAGGCAGAGTTTGAGCTTGTACTGTACCTCTGTGCACCCCCCTCTGGGAGGAGCCAACCCAGGGGCATAAATGCCATTGGTGAGGGCAGTGTAGGCTGAGTTTCAGTCCCCGGGTTCACTCCCCTGGCACCGCAGCCGGGTTCTTTGTGCTGCACATAGATTGCATGACTGTCATGGCAGCCACGGGTGGAGGCTTGACCCTGCAGTAAGAACCTGAGCAGCCAACCCTCTCCTTCCTCCCTGAAGCTAGACCTTTGGAGGCACAGGGCTTGCCTCACAAGAGAAATCTGATTTCCTGTCTCTTAAGGAAAAGAGCTGAAGAATTCTAGGATTTTGCATGTCATTTTGTAAAACAAGCTGGTGGCATCAGATTTTAGAATCAGTGCCTTGAATTTCATGCACGAGACCTCCAGTTAGCAAATTCACTTAGAACAGGTTTTTTTGAAATATCTGAGGAAGAGTCAGAAAGCTCAGTGGACCCCAAGTACCAGAGACGAGGAGCCAGCTGGCATGGGTGTGAGATGCTATCACACTGTGACTTTCATTTGCATTTCTCCGATGCATTTGCATTGCCTTCTAAACTGGTTTTTACTTAAATAATTTAGTATAAAAACACAAACTCACAGGGGCCATACATTAAATATCTGCTGTGATAGACACTGTGCTTGGGGCTCTTATGACACAAACTCACCTTAATGTCATAACCTCAGTCAGGAGAGTGGGTGTGGTGGGCAGAATAATGCCACCGACATTAAGAGATTACCCTGCCTTATCTGTAATCACAGGGTCCTTTAAAGCAGAAGGGGAAGAAGTCAGGGTTAGAGAGAGATTTGAGATGCCACCTGCTGGCTGTGAAGGGGACTATGGCCAAGGGATGTGGAAAGTCCAAGGAAAAGATAAGGAAACATTCTCCCTAGGCTCTCCAAAAAGAACACAGCCCTGCTGACAACTTGAGTTTAATCCAGTGCAAACTTCTGATTCCAGAACTACAAGGTAATATATTTGTGTTCTTTTAAGCCACTAACTTTGTGGTAACTTGGTACAACAGCTATAGGAAATTACTACAATGGGGTTCAGAGAGGCTTCGTAACTTGCCCAAGATGGCACAGCATTGAGATCCAATCCCAGGTCACTCTGATTCCAGGGCCCCTTGCTGTTTCCTTCTGCTCCACACTGCCCCCTGCTGACACTCTCGGTGGCCTTGGTGTGAAGCTGGGGGAGGGGGGAGATCCAGGCACTGGGTTGCCTGAGGGAATGGAGAAGAGAAACACAAATGGAGAGAAGAGTCGTCTGTGACCCTGTTGGCCAAAGGTGGGCCTCCACTTTCGGCCATAGCTCTGAACAAAACACTGCCTCCAGGCTCCAGGGGTCATCCTGACCCCAAACAAGCACGGTTCACTGCAGGGCCAGTGTCCGAGACCAGGGCCCACCACCTGCGGGGATGTGTGCATCTGGGGGGTGGGAGGCCTCCTGCGAGTCAGTCAGTAGGAGAGGTGCAGGTCTGAGTGCCACTGCAGCACGTGGGAAAGGTGCTGACTTCCTCTGGGCTTCAGCCTCCTGATGAATCAAAAGGGGTGATAATGCCTACTCTCCATCGGGATCCCGCTGCCAATCCACGGCAGTCCCCTTTGTCCATGAATTTATAACGGCTGCCCGTTACTGCTTAACCTCATCCCAGTTGCCCTCCAGACTTGAGCTGAATGCTTCTTTGTAACTCCCACTGCATCTGTCTTGTGGGTTCAGATACCTCCCAGCGCCAGGATGGTTCCAAAGGACCCGGGACAGTGTGTCTTGTATTTGTCATGCTTTCACTCCTCCATTTTAACCTCAATGGGCACCTTTCCCATCCTTTCATCTGCACAGAAGAGCCAAAGAGCTGTTCTGGTCACACAGTGGGTAGAGCGTGGTGTTCGTCCCTGATCCCTCAGAAAGAAGGCTTGTTAGCAAACAGAGAGGGTGGCCAGCGCAGCTCCGCTAAAGGTTTCCAGTGGCAGGCCGCAGGGCTCTGGGCTGGCACTGGGCCTGGTCACTGGGCGCCTGACTGGGGATGAAGACATGGAAACTAGCTAATCAGATTTGCAGAATGTGCTGACTCGCTCCGGGGCTCCTAGGCACCCCGCCCAGGATGACAGTGCCAGGCACATTCCCACAGAGGTTGGGGTGTCTGCTTGAAGCTGAGTAGCCGGGGCCCACTTACTCTCCTTGGGAAACATATGACATTTCTGGGTTAGTGATTCATTTCATCTGGGACCTCAGGGTGCCCTCCCGACATACAATACAGTAGTCTTTGCAAGGAGCCCACAGGCATTTCTTCATTAAGTCCTGAGTGTCAGGAAGGCCACCCAGAATGGAGAGCTGGGCCTGGGCAGAATTTGGAGTTGGGTGCATTGGCTGGAGCCCCGGGAGGCTTGGGTGCGGCTGTGCCCTGCTGGCTGCCCTGCAGGACAGCAGACAGGGAGGCGGGCTGGAGCCGCCGCAGTGCACTCTGCCTGCAGGAGCTTTCTCGCCCACCTAGAGCCCAGGAGAAGGCTCCTACCAGGTGAGCTTCGTTCACGGCTGGGCCCTGCACCCGGTACTCGAAAGTCACCTTCCCGGTGGGGTCTTCCCTAGTCACCTTGTCTTAACTTTCACCCTCTGCCCCACCCCAGGCATTTCACGTTCCCTTTCTCGCCTTAACTTGTACCACCGTCTAGCCTATGATATATTTATTGTACTTATTTATCTTGTTTATTGCGTGCGTTCCTCCATAGAATATAACTCCATGTGGACAAGGACTTGTCCACTTCTTCACTGAGGTGTCCCCACCACCAAGCACAATGCCTGGTACAGGGTAAGGTACTCAAAACATATTTGCCAAATGAATGAATGAATGAATGAGTGAGTGAATAAATGAAACCAGGCCCCTGTATAGATGACTCTCCCTCTGAGGCACCAGTGAGGACTGGGTGGTTAAGGAACTGATGTTCTCACAAAGCAGCAGTGGCGAAGGCGCTTCTGGAGGCGGGCTATGAGCTGTGAGAAGCAGACAGGTCGAGCTCCAACTCTGGCATTTCCCAGCTCTGCAAACTGGGGCAGCTGACAGCTCTTCCAGTTCCTTCTTCCTCAAAATGGGGATGACACAGTGACCCGAGAGGCATAAAAGGCACAGAGGGGGTCCTTTTGGCTGGAGGTCCCTGAGGTTACTCATAGCTGGAGCACACTGTCCATGGCCTCTGTCCTGAAGGAGCAGAGGAGCCAGGAGCATGAGCCGGGCTTGGGTAATTGGCCGTGGGTGGAGGGTCTGGAGATCCTGGGGGAGGCATGAGTGGGAGGTGGGCAGAGTGAAGGGAGCAGGACCAGGAATCCCAAAGAGAAAGGTTGGGTCCCTGGAGGTAGACTCTGGGTGGAGATTGTGTGCAGGAAGTTTAATGGGGGTGCTCTCAGAATCAGCACCTGGGAGAGAGGGACAGCAGCAGAGGGAGAGGGAGAGCTACAACCAGACCTCAGAGCTGGAGCTGGGTCTTTGCAGCCCCGCACCCATCACTCACAGACACAGGCTGCTCCAGGAAAGGGCCAGTCTCGAGGCCTCAGGTGGGAGGGCTCTCTTCAGAAGAGGGTAATCCCATCACCTTCCCATCACCAGCAGTTGGGGATAATCCTTCAGATTTTAAGGAGACTTTGGGTGGGACAGCAGAGCGTCCACTGCAGTGGGTCATTAGGGCAGAGCCAAACTCAGCTGTCCTAGCTCCACTGTGGCCACAGGGCCCCCAACCTTTGACCTTTGTGACCTCTAGCTGTGGTCCTCCTGTTCCCTTTCCATTTTTCCTCTTCCCCTCGATCCATCCCCCACCCGCACCCCCATCTTTTCTAGTGGCATCTGCAGGGCCCCAGGTCCTCAGCCAGAATGGCTGAGGAAAAGAAGCAGGGGCTGGGAGGGGTGGGAGTGTGAGGGAGTGAGGGAGGAGGGGGAGGCTGAGAGTAAGAAAGTGGAACATTTTGTGCAGGTCAAAGGGCAGAGAGTATGGCTGAGGAAAGTGGGTGTGAACTGGGGGCCTCCCAGCTCTGCTGCCTGCGGAAATCCTCCCTCCCCTCTGGTCTCCAGCTTCCTCACTTGCATGGCGGGGGCTGGGGCGTGGGGAGCACAAAGGAGGTGTGGATGGGAAAAGCATGAGCACCTGTAGACGGAGTCAGCATGTGCGCACTGGTGTGTGCAGGAGCCAGCAGTCTCCCTGCTGTGCTGCCAGGAGCTGCACCTTGGAGTCCTGTCTCTGGGGAGTGGAGAGCTGGCCTCCTTCCCTGGAGAATGGAGGGGGTGCTGGAATGGCCCCCAGGGCAGCGGACGTTGGTCCTTCTTGCCCCAGTGTTGAAGCCCATGGAGGACTCCTGGCGGAGGGAGAGTGGGTGACTATGTAGCTGGAGAGCCTTCTCACAGCCAAGCCCAGGAACAAAACCCTGGGTCCCCCCAACGCCTGCACAGCCAATCCAGGGCTGATGAAAACAGCAATTATGAGCTGTGTTATTAAAGGCTGCAGGATTTTAATTAACAATGGAATCACCTGGTGGTGGGATCCGGGGAGGGAAGGGATAATGATGGATTGCTGGAAGGCGGGCAGGGCTGTTGTTTCAACTTCTCTCGGCCCCTGGTAGGTCTGGAAGGCAGTGAGGCCAGCTTTCCAATCTCTAATGAGGAGCATTCGCAGGTGCTCAGGGCCAGGTTGGCCAGAGGTGTGTGTGTGTGTGGGGGGGTGCTTTTAAGGGGCACCCTCCAACCCAGGGCTGCAAGGTGCGGGTGCAGCTGAGAAAGGGGTTCAGAGATGGGTATTGGCAGGCAGGGCCAGGAGGGGAAGCCCAGCAGAACCCAGGGGTCCCCAGCTACAAGGTGTATTAGAAAGGAGGTTATGCTCCCCACTTTAGTCTCCAACCAGAGCCCCAGAATCTCCTGGGGCCCCTTATATAGCTGATAACCAGGTCCCGTCTCATGAGTAAGTTAGCAAGTATACTGACCACATTTGAGTTTCAAAACCAATGAATTTGAGGCCATTGGTTTTCAAACCTTTTTTTTTTTTTCCTGCCTCAGCAACCCTTGCTTCAAATGAAACCTTACCAGGAGGGCAAATGAACCCAACAGATCAACACCAGTGTGCTCGGTCAAGGTAGGTGGGGGAGGGGAGTCTAAACCCCTGGCCCTTGCCCACTCAAATCAGCAAACAGCCTCAAAGATTCGTTCAGACAAGTGCAATGTCTTTCCCATCTCCGACACCTTCCCCTTCTCCATCCAGCACCTGGGCAGTCCAGAGTGGGGCCCAAACCTTCAGAACTGGGCAGGTTAAGGCAGGCAGGAGCTGAATTTCTGCCATTTAAGAAGATTTTAAGCCAGGAAGGACAAACCAAAAGGAGTTTTCTGGCTCAGGGTAATGAAGGCAGGTTCTGGAGTCAGACTGCCTGGGTTCAAGTCCCAACTCTGCCATTGGCTTTCTGGGCAATGTTGGGCAAGTTACTATACTTCCTAAGCCTCAGTTTCCTCAGCTGTGAAATGGGTATGTGGCAGGATGCTGAGACCTCTCCTCAAAAGGCAATGTCATCACCCCACCCAGTCTGTCACCTTATAGAATGTTCTGGAACTCTTGTGAAGAACAAGCATCCACATGGGCCAAGCCCTTAGGACCGAGCTTGTTAGGTAGTAAGTAGTCAGGAAATGTCTGCTATGACTGCCTAGGCCCTAGGGGCTTGGATGTCCTCCTAGGACAGACCAACCCAGAGTCATCTGACAGAGCCTATGTATTTAAATCCTCAGCTGGAGGTGTTTAAATCCTGCCTCCAGCACTTCCCACTTGCGTGATCTTTGGCAAGACACCTGCCCCTCGGGCCCACCTCCAGGGGGATGTCTGAGCTTGAAATGAGACGGCATGCCTAATCCAGTGGGCCGTTCTCAGGCTGCGTCGTACTGGACTTCCAGTAGCACTTGACACAACTGACCTCTCTCCTCCTGGAGGTACCTTCTCCACTTGGCTTCTGTGACCCTGTGCTCTTCTCCCCTCCCCTGGCTACTCCTCAGCAGCTCCTGTGTGGGCTGGATGGACGGGCTTCAGGGCGTGGCATTGTCTGGGAGGACAGGCTGTTCTTTCAGCCCCACCTTGGTAGTCGGGGTAGATGGGTAATTCTCTTAGTTTTTCTGGCTCAGGATCAGCTGTGGGCAGATCTTTGCTTTGACTTCTCCTTTGAGGCCTGGATTGTCTCTTTAGTTCAGCTCTGATGTTCCTGCCACCAGCAGCTCTCTGGGTCCAACTCCTGATCCATGTTCAATAAACGTTTATTAAATCACCAACAAGAGCAGGTGAGTCAGCTCAGATAGCTCCTAGAACATTTCCTGGCCCCATAAACGTAAGTTCCATGGGAATACCTGGAAATGGTGCCTGGAGCCAGGGTGTCACCGCATTGTGACAAGCAGCAGTAACACTGTTTACTAAGCACTTTCATAAACGTCATTATTTGCTAAGCATTTTTACATTATTCCACTTGGTCCTCTGAGCTGGTGTTTTTATTTCTGTTTTATAGATGAAGATCCTGAAGCATAGAGATGTCGACAGACCATTTGCTCAAGCAGCCCTACCCCCTGAAGATGTATTTAAAGAATCGGACAAATAATTATTTGTGTATGGGGGACACAGCTTAGTACTAAAATGCTAGTCAAAAATTGCATGTAAATTGGAAGGAGAGTGATTTAAATTAAGGAGTTCAGGGGTCCTAATATTTGTCAGGAGGAGGAAATAAATTAACTTTAGGATTTATTAAGTGCGCATGTTAAAATAAGTAGCATAATGGCTAAAAGAATAGGCATATAATATATAACTGAAACAAATGGGAGTGAGGTGGGAAAATAAAATGAAAAAAAGAGATAAAAGCCCTAAAAATCTCAATTACTCTTGGTGGATGTGTTATTGTTCAGAAAATATTCACTCTGTCTTCCCACCTTCCCATGAGAGGAGTTTAGTTCCCCACTTCATTGTTGTTGAGCTTGACTGCGTGTTTTAGCCAATGGAATGTGAGTAGCTGTTAACACAGGGCTTTAAATGTCCTCGAATAATGTGGCTTTGTCTCATGTGCTTCTGCCTCTGCCACCTGCCCCAGAAACCCTCGCTGCTTCAGCCTGGTCCCAAGGAGAATATTCTTAGACTATACCCACAATATGGAATAACAAAAAGATCGGGCAGAGCTGTAGCCTCAGATCTGAGAATGAGAAATACATTTTGTTGTTGTTAATCCTCATCCAAGGATATTTTTTCCATTGATTTTTTGAGAGTGGAGGGAGGGAGGAAGAGAGAGAGAAGGGAGAGGGAGAGAGAAAGAGAGAGAGAAACATCAACGTGAGAGACACACACATCAATTGGTTGCCTCCCACATGAGCCCTGACCTCGGCAGGGATCAAACCTGCAACCCAGGTACATGCCTTTGACTGGAACTCGAACTCGAGACCCTTTGATCCAGGGGCCAATGTTCTAACCACTGAGCAACCAGCCATGGAAGAAAAGCTTTTTTTTATAATCCTCTGAGACTTTGGCATTGTCTGTTATTCAGGATTATTGCAGTAATATTTAATCAATGTACAGATCAAAAGAAGACAAGAAAAGTAGGGGAGAAAAAAAGCAGAAAAGGAGGTCCAATAAGAAAACATTATAAGATGTTAATAAATCCAAATTGATCACTAAAATATAAATGGACTAAACTCTCTAAAAGATAAAGATAAAAGGTAAAGTCATAGAAGAAACCATAGGCAGCAAATTCTCAGACGTATCTTGTAGCAATATGTTTACAGATACAGCTTCTAGGGCAAAGGAAACTAAGGAGAAAATAAACAAATGGGACTACATCAAAATAAAAAGCTTCTGCACAGCAAAAGAAACCATCAACAAAATGAAAAGGGAGCCCACTGCATGGGAGAAGAACATATTTGGCAATGATACATCTGATAAAGGGTTAATATCCAAAATATATAAGGAACTCATACAACTCAACAAAAGGAAGATAAACAATCCAATTTAAAAATGGGCAAAGAACCTAAAGAGGTACTTCTCCAAAGAGGACATACAGAAGGCCAAGAGACATATGAAAAAATGCTCAAAGTCACTGATCATCAGAGAGATGCAAATTAAAACAACAATGAGGTATATCTCCTCACGCCTGTCAGAATGCCTGCCATCAACAAATCAACAAATGACAAGTGCTGGCAGGGATGTGGAGAAAAGGGAACCCTAGGACACTGCTGGTGGGAATGCAGACTGGTGCAATCATTATGGAAAACAGTATGGAGTTTCCTCAAAAAATTAAATATGGACCTGCCATTTGACCCAGTGACCCCACTTCTAGGAATATATCCTAAGAAACACGAAGCACCAATCAGAAAGAACATATGCACCCCTGTGTTCACAGCAGCACAATTTACAATAGCTAAGATCTGGAAACAGCCCAAGTGCCCATCTGTAGATGAGTAGGTAAAAAAGCTGTGGTACATTATACCATGAAATACTATGCAAAGGCGTTACCTGGACGCAGAGGTGGAGCAAGGCCCGGGCAGGTACACAGGTCGGGGGAGAAGACATTGCTTTATGGCAAATTTCAGATTCCAACCTATCACGTCCCTTCCCGTGTGAGCATAGGTCACCTGCCCATCACCCCTTCGCTCCTTCCCGTCCTCACAGCCAGTGGGGACCTGGCGCTCACACATGGGCCAGCTGGTCGTGAGTGTCCCAACCATCAACGCGGGAGACAGCGCCAGCTCTCCGCTCAGAGGCCACGGAGGGAAAAGGAAGGTGAACTTGGAAATGGCCCGTTTATCTCAGAGGGAGATATATGCATCACCCTTAGACACAGGCAGTAGGGTGCTGAAGGCCTGGGGCAGGGGGCGGGGGTGGGCTGGAGGGGGTCAGTGGGGGACATATGTAATACTTTCAACAATAAAGAATTATTTTAAAAAATTAAGTTCATGTAAAAAAAATAAAAGATTAAGTCATTAAAATAAAATTCAACCATATGCTATTTACAGGGACACACAAAAAACCATAAGGACACAGAGATAGAAAGTCAAAGGATGATGCCTTTGCCAAGTAACTCAGTTGGTTAGAGCATGGTCCCCATACACCAAGGTTGCGGGTTCGATCACAGTCAAGGCATATACAAGAATCAACCAATGAATGCATAAATAAGTGTAAGAACAACTTGATGTTTCTCTTTCTCAAAAAAAAAAATCAATCAATAAAAAAAGTCAAAGGATGGAAAATATATTCTAGGCTAATGAAAAAGAAAAATGGGAAGGTCATATTGAGGTCAGAAAAAAATTGACTTTAAGGCCAAAAGTGTTACTAGAGATAGAGGGTCAATGAAGATTAAAAAACAGTTCATTCACCAAGAAGATAGAGAAATTCTCATCTTTACACATTAATAACATAGTCTAAAATATTTAAAGCAATAGTTGACATACATAAAAGGAAATATGAAAGTCTGTTATAATGGGACAGTTAACATTATTGCTCATCGATATAAATAAAAGGCTAAGTGACGGTCTGACTGTCCAACCGCCCGACTGCCCGACTGCCCGACCACCCTACCCCCCAACCGCCCAACTGCCTGACCATCTGACCTGTAGCTATGACACGCAATGACCACCAGGGGGCAGATGCTCAACACAGGAGCTGCTGAGCTGCAGTGACTTGGCAGCGGCTGTTCTTGGGTGATGCACCCCAGAACCAGAGAGGAGGGAGCCCGATTCTGGGTGCGTCACCGGAGAACTGCCCTCAGGCAATCTGGGACCCCTCGGGGGATGTTGGAGAGCCGGTTTCAGCCCGATTTCCGAAGACCAGGCCGAGGGACCCCCACCTGCCGGAGGGACCCCACTCACTCCGCAGACACCCTTCGAGCCACGGCGGCGCTGCCCCAGATGTGGCCGCCTGGGGAGGGATCACAGGAGGTTGGCTCCAGGGCATGTTCGGCCCATCTCACACAGTCCCGTCCCGCTGGCCACCTTCTAATTGATTTCCTTTCAATATGCACGAATCCATGCACCAGGTCACTAGTAATAACATAAATCAAGTAGATTGAAAAACAGAAAGCACTTAAAAGATTTAATAGTAAGTATAACAAACTTGATCAAGTGGATATGTTTAGTGAAAGAAAAAAGCCACAGAGAGATGTATGCACTATGAGTCCAGTTATCTTTAAAGTCACAGACAATCAAAATGAAACAATATATCACTTAGGGATATATATGTGGATGGTTTAAAGGAAAAGCAAGGGAAAAATTAACCTGAAATTTGGAACAGTGGTTACCCCCAGGGACACACAGAAGGATTCTAAGGTTCTAGTTCTTAAGGTGAATATTTGGGTGTTAAGTTAATGTTTATTATATAAAATGTATCGATACATTTAGTCCATTCTGGGTATAGCTGATATATTTCACAATAAACATCGTTTTATCAAAAAGCCTCAGATGGGTGACTTCTCTGTGGTTTTGAGCTCTCATCTGGACAGATAGGCGGCCTGACTCATGGGAATAAAGAGCTTCTTTCTAAACAGATAAATCAGGACGGGCAACAAAATTTGGCTTAGTTCATTAAGTGTGTGTGTGTGTGGGAGGGGGGGGGGATTGGTCCTGTTCAATTTGGTATTTTTTTCCAGATGGTTTTCATTTCAGGAGACAGCCTGAGCATCATCACTGTCTCTCATTTGCTGAAACAAGTTCCCCACAAATAAGGGCATGTTTCCATCTTGAGCTGCTGTTTCTGCAGCTGCTATTGTGGCGTCTCCTTTCTTGCCTTGGGCCCTGTTTTGTTCCATCCTCCCTTCTCTTGCTCTGCGTAATCTCCTTTACTTAGAGTTTCAGACTTGGAGGAGAACATCATCCCATGCACAAATTCTGCCAAACCCACCCCAGGTGGGCAGAGGTGCAGCTTCTGCTTACATACCTCCCCTGTCAGGGAACTCACTCCTTCAAGTGAGCTTCCTGATTTGAACCCAACGCTAAGAGCCTATAGCATCTACCCGTTGCTGATGGTTCAGCAATCTAGGGTCCCAGATCATAGTCCGTCTACCTTCTCTTCCTTGGATATTCTGCAGATGGTTGCCCTCCCTCCACCCCCAAAGTCTCCTCTTTCTGAGAAAACTTCTTTCATTCCTGCTCTTTCCCCACATCATTGCCGACTTGTCTGAAAACTAAATCCCCTCCATCCTGTGTGGGACTTTATGAGGCCCTGGGAATGTTTCTTACAGGCTTTGGTCAGAATGTGAGTGGGCCTGGATATGAGGCAGCGGGACCAGTGGGAGGGCAGGGAGATGAGCCTGGGGGCCTGCAGGGAGCTTGGGGCAATAGACCAAGAACAGACCCTGGTCTCCCAGGGCTGCAAGGTGCCAGCTTGGCTGGGCAGCAAACACTCCTCTAAAGATCCGTGGAAGCTCAATTCATCTACCCCTGGAGCCCTCATGTGTGAAGATGTTAGCCCCCCATTCACTGGCTTTCTCACATGCTGCCACTGTGGTGGCCTCCGTGCCTTTTGGGTCGTCCGTGCCTGGCCAGTGACTTCCTCTCCACACCACTCAGCCACCTCCCCCAACTGTCACACCTCAGCCTTGTCATTAACTTGAACTTGAACCCTGAAATTAACAAAAAAAATTAAATTTTAATCAAAGTCATAAAGGCACGTGAATTTAGCCTGGCCAGTGTGGCTCAGTGATTGAGCTTTGACCTATGAACCAGGAGGTCACAGTTTGATTCCTGGTTAGGGCACATGCCTGGGTTGCAGGCTGGATCCGCAGTGGTTGTCGTGCAGGAGGCAGCCGATCAATGATTCTCTCTCATCATTGATGTTTCTATCTCTCTCTCCCTCTCCCTTCCTCTCTGAAATCAATAAAAATATTTTTTAAATGAAATTTTTAAAAAGACACATGAATTTTTTTTAAAAGATCACACGGAGGGGCTTATACAAGGAAAAGCAGTCGAGTCCTGCCCACTCCTTCCCGCCCATGTCCCCTTCTTTAGCAACACCCCTTGTAACGATTTTGCTCTCCCTTCTTCCTGGAGGTTACATTCCTATCTCTAAGAATGTAGTCGTATCACTTGTATCTGTCAGCACTTTGAATTGTAAGCAACAGAAGCCAATTCTGGGTAATTTCAGTACGAAGGGCATTCATTAGAAGTATATCCGGAGAGTCACAAAATCAATGGGCAGCTGAATACCCAGGAGGTAGGGGGACCCCATAAGAAGGATACCCCAATTCACACCTGGTATTGACCTGGTGAAGACCCCTGTAGGGCCCAGACACTGTAGCCTACGGTTCCAGCACCCCAATGCTGGGCACTGCCCTGTGGTCCCTGCCACTTCTAGAAGCTCAGGGTGGCTGCTCCAAGCAGCCTCTAGTCTCATCAGAATGGAATCTGCGCAGCATCTGCCCCTCCAGCTCCTGGCTGTTGTAGCACCGTCTGAGCAAGAGCATCTGATTGACTGAGCTGGGGCATGAACCTGACCCTGGCTGCATGGGAGGCTGGGAAAGAGTATTGGCATTTTCTCCTTCTATGGCAGTGTGTGCGTGTGTGTGTGTGTGTGTGTGTGTGTGTGTGTGTGTGTGTCCCCGAACAATGGAGAGGGGCTCAGATGCTGAGTGACCAATAAGGTTGACATATGTCTACCACCTTGGTATTTCTTGATTTATCAATTTTAGATATCTGAAGACTTCTTGCTCTGTCTGAGATCTGAAGATTTAACTCATCTATCCCCACCGCTCCTTCCAACATAGTTAGCCCCATTTTTATTACTCTATTCTTTATCTTCAGAACTTTCATTGTTTCATCAATCATTGACAACCTGCCACACAAGATAAGGCTATGGATGCCTCTCCCACTTATGTCAACTCTCTTCCTTACTCTCCCCTGCCTACACCTGTCATTTCCATTGTGGTGGTTGAAAATACTTGCATTTTTAAACCGTAGTGAAGTCTTCTCTGCTTTGTCTATAGTCCTGATCCTGAACGTTGAAAATAAACCCAATGATTCCGTTGTTGTGATTATGTAAATAGTCAGAGGAGTTCCCTCTGTCTTTTCTTTGGAGTCAGCTTTTCGTTCTCTGGGACTTTCTCAGTGCTGTTCTTTAGCTTTCTTTTGCTGCATCTTAAGTTGTTCTAGGTCTGGGAACATCAAATATATGGGGTTGCATTTCTCTTGGGCCCCTTCTAACTGGTGCTTGCCACTTGCCCATCCTCTTCTTTGATAAAGACAGGATCCTAGTACTTCCCTTCATTATTCCCCTGGGCTGGAACCACTGTTGCCTAAAGTCCATTTCTTCCTTTTTCCCTCTGGTGGGGTGGGGGGGGGTGTAGAGTGGACAGGTGATAAACTGGCTCAGACTTTGCATATCTAAGAAGTCATCTGGCCCTCTGCTTGGATTGCTTGCTTGATTTGGTCTAGAATTCATGGTTAACGTAATTTCCCCTCAGATGGTGGAAGGCGCTGCCCCATTGCCTCTGGTAGATGGTGCTGTGGACGAGAGTTCTGTGACTAGCTGGTTCCCATTCCTTTGCAGGCGACTTGCTTCCACCTCTGCCCAGCAGAGACGCTTTGACTGTGTGTTTACCACCTGTCGGCCTTTGGAGGTTTTCACTGGGATGTTTCTAGGTGCCTTTTCTTTACTTTTGTTCACGATGCTTAGATGCTCAGCCAGCTCCAATCTGAAGCCTCGGGGCCTTTGTGTTCTGGAAACTTGTCTTCTGTGTGTCTGGATAATTTATTCCCTTTTGTGTTCTCTGTTCTCTCTTTCTGGAACTCCCAAGGATAGGCATTGGATTTCCTGACTGACCTGTTTCATCTGCTCTTTTATCTTCCACCTCTCTCTCGCTCTCTCTCTCTCTTTTTTTTTTTCTACTTTCTGGGAGAGTCCTCGACTTTAATCAATAAATGTTTTATTACATTTTTAAAATTCTAGCAAAGATATTTTTAATTTCCTAGAGTTCTTTTTTGTTTAGTTATTGAATTCTTTGGGGGATGATGGAAATGTTCTAAAATTGTTTGTGGAGATAGCTGCACAGCTATGTGACTACACTACGAGCCCTTGGATCGTGCGCTTCAAATGGGTGACTTGTGCGGCATGTGAATTATGTCTCAATGAAGCTTTTCCCAAAACAACCCCCCCCCCCCAAAAAAAAAATGGATAGGACTCTGAATGGCGTGTGCTTCCCGAGGCATTTGGAAAGTCCTGCTGTGGTCGAGTGGCTCCCTCTGCCTTGATCTCTAAGTGCAAGCGGCAGCTCAGAGAAGGAGCACCCACTGGAAGTCAGCAACCTGCTGTGTGTGCTGGGGTGAGCCTGTGCCCTCTCTGGGCCTCAGTCTCTCCCCTGGCTCTCCTAGGAGCGCTGAGAGTCATGCAGGAAGCAGCAGAGGATGGAGGAGCCAGCGATCCCCATGGCAGAATTCTGTTCGAGGTCTGTAGCCTGGGCCCCGGCAGGACGGACGGGGTGGTGGTAGGACACCCCGCCCTCCCTGCCCTGAGAGGTGGAGGCAGCACCACCATACTCCGCCTTTTCTTTTAACGTCCCAGAGTCCAAGGATGTGGGTTCGGAGACTGCAGAGAATCAAAGCAAATTACCAACTAAAAGCCCTGGGTTGTCAGTGGTAAGCGGCGCATTCAGCTGTAACTTGTATCCAGAGCGATTTTGCCAGAGTCTTTTTTAAGATGATGTTTTCTTAATAACCTAACAGAGAACTCCAGTCTCCTCCCCTCCTAATCCCCTGCTTTGCACAAACATGAAATTAATCTTCTAGATACCCAAGCTGGCTTCGGAAAGAATTGAGCAGGAAAAGGGCGGGAGAGGGTGGGAGTCCCCCCCTCCCCTCCCCTCGCCCTGCTCCTCGGAGGGCTTTCTCACCTTTGACTCAGCCCAGAAGGGGCAGGAGCTGAACCGAGCCTGATGCTTTATGACATCTCCTGGAACAAACCCGCCGAGTATTCCCAGTGACGGGCCGCTCACCACCTCCAAGGCAGCTTGTTCTGCCTGAAACAGCTTTGCCTAAAGCAGCAGTTCTCAACCTGTGGGTCGAGACCCCTTTGGCGGTCGAACGACCCTTTCACAGGGGTCGCCTAAGACCATCCTGCACATCAGATATTTACATTATGGTTCATAACAGTAGCAACATTACAGTTATGAAGTAGCAACAAAAATAATTTTATGGTTGGGTCACAACATGAGGAACTGTATTTAAAGGGCCAGAAGGTTGAGAACCACTGGAAAGCAAACCTCTCCCTGAGAGTAAGCCAGCCTCTGCCCCCCGACCCCCACCCCCGTGCCCTCCTCCCTTGGGCCTAGCTCTGCTCTCTGGGGACTTGAGGACCATCACCACATGCCCTGAGCCTGTGATTGATTAGTCAGCCTATCAACCAGGACCTTGTGTTAGGAGAAGCTCAACCCCACAGATCCCCAACACCTGCCATCACAGTGGAACACACCCTCTTTCCCCCACTCTGCCCAGCTCAAAGGGTTCTTATGTCAATTAGGCGTAGACAACTCCTCCTCCAGGTAGACAGAGCCTCGTGCCAGGGCCAGGGATTCAGAACCCACCGATGCCTTAGCCAGGTGCCCCTGAGCAGTGAGCAACAGACAGCCATACAGGCTCCCGTCCCAGGTGCCCAGTCTCAGCAAGTATCTGTCTTTCCCCTGTGCTGGTCTTGCTGGGTCACGTTGACCTTGCAGGGAGCTGTTCTCTAGAATCCCCTTCCGCTGTGGGGCTGAGTTGGCGCAGGCCCAGAGAGAAACTTGTGTCCTGAGGGCCATCAGGGCCACAGATGGGAGAGACAGATGCGGAGGTCCCAGCCGCTTCTCGCCCTTTCCTCTGCCTGTCTCCCTCCCGATCCATGGCTAGCTCTCCCTCCAGACTGCTGGCCCTACAGCGTGACCCAGGCCTCCCACCAAATACTTGGCTCTGATTTCCCAGAGGGGAGGCTGGGAAGACACTACAGCCTTCCCTGGACGTCCATCACCGGGCCTGGCCTCCCCCTCCAGTAGCCAGACCCGCCTGGCTTCCAGGTGCTCTGTGGTATCCACTTGCTCCCCTGCTTT
>NW_005370191.1:918871-937549 GCF_000412655.1 Myotis brandtii | reverse complement strand
CAGACAGGTGCTCTTTGGACTTTTACTTCCCAGCCCCTCCCTACGCTGTGACACTCATTGTGGTTCTGTCGCCCTGGCTGAGCCGGGATGATACCCACCCCGTACCCACATCAGAGCAAGAGAGAGGCCCGTCGGGATCCCGCCCTCCCTCCTCAGCTCAGCGTTCACTGCTCCCCACTCTTGTTGTCTCACCCCTTTAGTCTAATTGACACCCTCCCTGCAGGGCTCCCCCATGCAGGCCTCTATCCCCTCTTGCCCACACTATTGCGTCAGAGTCCTCTCCGGTTTTCTGGCTCTGGTCCAGCTCTGTGTCTGTGGCTGGTGATTGCTTCATGTTTCTCTGCCCAACCCTCTCAGGGGCTCCCACTTTGCACAGGACCCAGACACTATCTAGGGCTCAGGGCCCCCCGCAGGGCCTGACACTCGCCACCTTTCACAGTCAAGTCCCCATCATTTCCGTGTCCCAGGCCCTGTGTCAGCCACACCAAATGCCCCCTCCGCCGAATCAGTGTCTCATGAGATGGTCCTGGGGGAAATGGGAGGGGAAGGCGTGTCCTCGACAGGCCACCTCGAATCCCCTTCTCTGTCCCCCGCCCCCCCCAACTCACTTCAGCTTCAGTGTCAACTCTGCTCACTTGATCCCTTGGCCACACCCTCCCACTGACCCCATTTAGAACAAACCACCTCCTTCTGGCTCTCTCGGGCTTTTCCCGTGTCCTACCCTGTCCCACTGGGGGGCAGTGGCCTTTCTGCGCTCTGTGTCCCTCTGCCAATGAGTGAGCAGGCAGCCTTCTGCAGCCCTGGTCTCCGTGCAGCCTCCTCTCTGGTGACACCAGGCCTGTCTCCTCCCTCTGAGCCTCAAGTCACCGTTTTGGGGGGACGTGAGGGCTCCCCGGGGCCCCTGCCTCTGCGGGGCCTGGTGGCAGAAGCCTGCTGTGAGGAAGCGTGCGTGGAGGCAGGTTCCGGACTGTCTGACGCTTGGCTCGGGGCTGTCGGGCGGGCTTTTATCAGAATAGACAGGTTTTGTTGTGCATTTCACAATCTTAGCGTCTTTAATTTATCGCACAACAAATTGGAGAGAATTTAGCATGTATTTAATTAATTTGACGAAAATAGTTCAACAACTGTAAACAAGGCTGCGGAAACACTGGGAAGTGGCGCCCCGACTCCTCCGGGGCTCAGAGAGGGCGGTGGCTTGAGGCTGGCTGACGCAGGGAACTGCCTGCAGGACGGGCCGGTGCGCCTCAGCCGTCAGCCAGCCGGGGCGGAGGACAACTTGTCGGGTCTCACGTCCTGGGAAGCTCCCAGGCCTGAGGGGCTGGGACGATGGGTCCCCTGCCACACACTTCCTCCTGCTGTTCTCCCTGCAGCTCTCGGAAGCTGCACACAATTTACTTAAAGCAGAAAAGCCAGCAGGGGAATATTAGAGAGGAAAGCTAAGCATTTGGAGAAGACTCCCTAGCCCAGCCCCTAGGGGACCCTGACCCCAGGGGAGACCTCGCTTCCCTCCCTCAAGGATGCTTAAAAAAAAATTACCAGTTTTAGGGCGTGACCGGCGTGGTTCAGTGGTTGAGCGTTGACCCATGAACCTGGAGGTCAGGGCATATGCACGGTTGTGGGCTCCATCTCCAGTGTGGGGTGTGCAGGAGGCAGCTGATCAATGATTTCTCTCTCATCATTGATGTTTCTATCTTTCCTCCTCCCTTCCTCTCTGAAATAATAAAAAAAGCCCACATATTTAAAAAATAAACAAAACACCAGTTTTATTGAGATATACCTGATATATAATAAAGTGCACACATTTAAAGCACACAATTTGATAAGTTGACAGGTGTATACATGTATATTTAGATTCTACTAGATCCTAGGTAATGAACACATCCATCACCCCCAAATCTTCCTCCGGCCTTTTCAGGATCCCTTCCTCCTGCCCTGCCCCTTCACCCAAGTCCCAGGCAACCTCTGAAGTGTTTTCAGGGTCTAGAATTTTATTTAAGTGGAATATGACATCTCCTGGAACAAACCCGCCGAGTATTCCCAGTACAATATGTACTCCTTTTTCTCCTTTTAAAAACAAACTTTTAAGTTTAGAATAGTTTTAGATTTACGGAACAGTTGCAAAGATAGTACAGAGTTCCTCTATACTAGTACTGCACACCCAGTTTCCCCTGTTACTCTCCGCTCACATTAGTGTGGTAGATTTGCCACAATTAATGAACCAATATTGATACATGGCTAGTAAGTAAGTCCGTACTTTTATTCAGATCTCCTTAGTTTTCGCTCGGTATCCTTTCTGTTTCAGGACATGGCTGCTAGTTCTGGGGAATGGCTGGTCTTAAGCGGCCCTGATGAGGTCACTGGGTGGGGAGGGCTGGAAGGGAGAGAAGGGTCTGAGGTCAGGTTGCATCTGGTTGTGTTGGAGCTGGAGGCATTGAAGAGACCTTTGAGGTGGCCAGGGGAGAAGGGGGGAGAGGTGGGAGCTGGAGAGTCAGGTGTGGCCGGGGTCTGCTCCAGCCCATCCTCATGACCCAGCTACATGGGGATCAGTTCTTTCCTCGATGCCCCCTGAATTAGTTTTCTGTTGTTGCAAAGACAGAACCATAGATTTGGTGACTTAAGACAATGCACATATTATCTGACAGTTTCCATGGGACAGGAATCCATTTCCCCAGGGCACAGCTGGATGAGTCATCTGCTCAGAGTCTCATGGTCTCACGGGAAGCCCTTCGCTCTTCAGGCCTTAGTTTTCAACCATAGGACCTGGGGCAGAGGGAGGGGTGGTGGAGACCAGAGGGTCACAGAGGCCCTTCGAGTTCTCACTGGGCAGCAGAATCCTGAAGCTTGGCCCCTTGACTCAGAGGAAGCTCCTGAGATGGGAATCCAAGAAAGTGAGAGTTTGTCATTGGGCCTTAGATGTGACACTTCCACCAGGAGGATGCTTGGGATGTGTGCGTGCGCTTCTGGCAGCCTCACCTGTGACACACCCACTCGGCTCGGAAGTGCCCTCATCCTTCCTGGGGCATGTCAGGTGCAGACCCCAAGGTGACTCCGTGATTCCTGCCTCCTGTTGTTTATGCTTTTGTGTAGTCCCTTCTCTTTGAGTGTGGGCAGGACCTGTCACTTGTGTCTCACCCAAACATATGGCAAAAGGGATGAAATGTCACTCCCATGATTATGCAACATTATGAAGACCGAAGAAAGACCCTCATTGCTGACTTAAAGTAAATAGCTAGATTGGAAAAGACCACTTGTCAAGAAACTGCAGAGGGAACTGTAGAATCTGAGGTAGCCCCCAGGGGACAGCTAGTAAAAAGCTCTTGGTCATAGAGTCACAAGAAATGGAATGGGTTGCTCTGGCTGGTTAGCTCAGTTAGAGAGTCATCCCAATACACCAAGGTTGCCTGTTCGATCCTGGTCAGGGCACATACAAGAATCAACAGATGAATGCATAAATAAGTGGAACAACAAATAGATCTCTCTCTCTCTCTCTCTCTCTCTCCCCCTCTCCCTCCCTACCTCTCTAAAATCATTCGATTAAAAAAATGGATTATCCAGCCTCCTGAATAAGCTTGGGAGCAGGGTCTTCCCCAATCAAACATTCACATGAGAACGCAGCCCAGACAACAGCTTGACCATGAGCCTCTGAGCAGGGGACTCAGCCTGCTGTGCCCAGACTCCTGTCCCAAGGAAACGGTCAGATAATAAATGTGTGTGTTGTCTTAAATCATTAAATCTATGGTTCTGTTTTATGCAGCAATAGAAAACTAATTCAGGAGGCATCCCGGAAAGAACTCACCTCTGACACTCCTTGAGAGTCAAGTTCCTCATCTGTAAGGAGTGGGCGATTGGAGCCATGCTGGATTAGCTAAATCTGAGATCCTCTCAGCATGGCAGCTGGTGCCAGAACATAGTAGGTCACTTCCTTTGTGAAATGTTGAATACAATCATTTCCAAGTGCCACGTGACTTTGGGAAACTGGGCTATGCCTACACATTTGACCTGAGAGTTATAAGACTTGCTTCCATTATTAGGGGACTTTATAGTTTATAAGGAACTTTCCTACTGGGCAGGGGAGCAGGAATTAGCCATCGACTAGTGGTAACCAGGTACCAGGGTGGGTGGTAAAAGGATGAGTCTCTTTTTGGATTGCTCTGGGCTCCAGGTTCCAATGGGGCCATCAGAGATGTGAAGCCTCTACCGTCTGTGCTAGTGGAATGTGGAGAGTGGGGAGCAGGCGTCAGAGCTGGTCTCAGCTCATTGGCTTGGAAGGTTGAATGAATGGTTCTTAGTGATGGGGATACGGTCAGCATGGGCATGTGGAGGGAAAGCCTGACTCCCCAATTTGGCTTTGAGGGGGCCACTAGGAGAGAGGCATTGGCTAGGGGTGATCTGGGGACCATCTAGAGGCTGGAAGTCTGCAAGGTGAGGCTGCCCATCGCGGGGTGGACAGTGGAGAGGCCTCTGAGAGTCTCATTGGCCAACCTCCAAGCTGCAGGCAGGACAGAAGCCACAGAGCTTGGGCCAGGCAGGGCAGGTGCAGTGGTTACTAGTTCAGAGCCTGAAGTTTCTCACTAGTTGGGTGATGGAAGTCACTGAGCCTCCTCTATAAATAGAAACCCTAACAGACCACTTTCTGGGCTTGGAGTGAAAGTAAAATGGGCCGGGCCTGGTAAAGCACTGGACACAGTGTCTGGTCCATCGTCAGCACCAGGAGGCTTGGCTGCTAGAAGGTTAGCTCCGGGAGGGCGGGCATGTTGTCTCTTGTCCACTGCTGCACCCCAAGCACCCAGGGTCACACAGGAGATGCTAGAAAGATATTTGTAAAATTAATGAAAAGGGAGCCATGGGTCCAGCTTCCCCTTGTTTGTCTCTTCATCAAAACTACATCCTGCATAACTTCAATAAAGATTGTATGCAAAGGTTAAAAAACAAAAAACAAAAAATCTACATCCTGCAGAGGATGTCAGGGAGTCCCTGAGTTCCAGTGGCCCCACCATCTATGCTTGTCCAGTGGTCCCTTCATTACTGCCAGGCAGGGTGCAGGGCAGTGGGGAGAGGGCCCCTCCTTGCCACGCAGGGCCCTGTTGCTGTATCTCTGCTGACTTCTCACCCTTGAGGGTGGGGTGGGGGGAGCTCTGGCCCCACTTGACCCCATGCTCTGACTCACACTGGCTTCTGGGCCCACCCAGAGTGACTTTCCCAGCCGTTGGGGCCTGCCCCCACTTTTTACTCTTGGCAAATGGGACCTTCCTATTTCTAAGAAAATGGCTTTAATTGGTAATTATCTCATGTCTTTATTTAGCGTCTTTCATCAAGGTGCCTGCGGCACCCAGCTTGTTAAACTGAATCCTTAGAAGGCGCCGGGACTTCAAACATGCCCCTGGCTCATTGGGGTGCCTTGCAGGCTCCCCACGGTGTGAGTACGCTGAGGTCAGCGCAGGGCGTCTGCTGCCCCTCAGTGCCCCAGGGCCGGATGGGAGGGGAGACTGACCTGGGGAGGCTTCACTGAGAACCCCAACGTGCCCCGCTCTGCGCAGGGCTCTGAAGTAGGCAGGGAAAGGGAGACGGACCTTCTCTTATCTCTATCTTTGGGAGGTGAGTCCTGTTTTTCCCTGAGGGCTGGGAACCCCTTCACAACCTCCATTCACTGGCCACTCTTCTGACCATATTTACTGAGCAATGACCAGGTGCTGGGTTCAACATTTATTCTCATGGCTGCTGTGGAATCCTAGGTGGAGTGGAATCCGATTTGCCCCTCTGCCCCAAGCCAGCCCAGGCTCTCATCCAATTCCTGAAACTGTTACTCCTACAAGGCATGCCTAGCTCATTTTTCAGTCCCTGTATTGGACAGGGTGAGAGGAGCAGGTCAGAGGGATGGGGAAGGGGGGGAGGATGGAGTGGGGAGAGAAAGGGAAGGAGAGAGCGAGAAAGGAGGAGATATTTATTTCGATGAATTGGCTCATGTGTTTGGCCAGCAGCTGGAGACCCGGGAAGAGCTGCAGTCTGACTCCGAAGGCCATGGCTGGGACCCCCTTTCTTGCTCAGGAGGGCGGTGTTTGTTTTATGAAGGCCACAGCTGATTGGATGAGACACACCCACATATGGAGGGCAATCTGCTTTACTCAAAGTATACTGATTTCAATGTTAATCTCATCCAAAACACACGTTCACAGAAACATCCGGAATAATGTTTCATCAAATATCTGGGCACCGTGGCCTAACCAAGTAAACACATAAAATTAGCTATCATTGTCCCCCAGGTGGGTAGAAGGTGAGGTGTGGACATGCAGGTCGGAGACTTTCCCCCCAAGGTCTGGGACTCTGGTAGGCAGAACAGTGTGGAGGACAGAAACAAGAAACCCCATGCAGTTCATCATTAGCAGAGAAGTGTCCTCCATGGGGGAAGGGCCCTGCTCCCCTCCTCTCTCTTCAGTTCCCCTTTCCTCCTTGTAACCCCACTTAAGTCCCTCTGTCTGATGCAAACTGAGCCTGCTTCTCAGTCTTGGATACTCCTCCCTTCCTGTCCAGATAAAGAAATCTCCGTCCCTTCATCCCTTGGGCTCTAGACCAGACATGGCCCAGTGATAGCTTACGGGGGTCTTCAGCTCCCCCATTTATCTGACAATATTGGTGCCTCCCCGACCCCCAGTCACCTGAAATAGACAAGATAAATACATCAGGGCATTTGTTATACAAATGTAACTTCAATGTGGATCACAAAGTCCTTCCTTCCAATAGATTGTGGCTCCCAAACTTCTCTGATGGAGAAATCCCCACCCTTCCCAGCTTTCCCCCTACCCCACCGCATTCTGGGATCTTGGGATGAAGACCAGGCCCAGGTCAAGACCCTCCCAGCGAGAGCTATGGGATCATCCTCACAAGGACAAGAGCTACACACATCTCACCAAAGTGAGCACTGTTTTCATGATTTCTTTCTCAGAAGAACACAGGCCAATTTCAAGCCAAGGTGAATATACTTCCCTTGGCAGTATGGCCTTGGCCTTGCTCCTTCCGTAACAGTAGATCTGCCAGTGGGAGCCTAGCTTGATCACAATGGAACCTTCTCTAGCAGTAACGGGTTCTTTTCCCTGCAGGGATGGACCCAGCTTGAATGATTTGATTTTTTTTTAATTCCAAGTCTGGGTCTAATGAAATGTGGGGGGGTTTTAGGTCATCTGACACATATATACAAAAATAGAGTTGTGTGTAAGATTTTCTCACTTGCTATTTTTACTTACTATGCAAATATCTTTTTATATCATGATATTCACCTGAAGTATTTTTTTTAACTGCAGCATAGTATTCCACTGTGTGAACTTGACATAATTTAACTTGTCCCTGTAATAGAACGTTTAGTGCCCAGTCAGTGTTGTTGTTTATGTGGAGGAGCAAAACTTGCCACCCTGAAATGTGTCTCTTTGACATGAGGATAAATGTAGGCTGATTATTTTTAAGAAACAGAAGAATCCAAAAGTTTTTCTTATTACTTTCCCCTGAGTTGTTAAAAAACAATTAGATAAAGGGCCTGTTCCTGGAATAGAGCTATCACCAGAGATATCTACGAAGAATTAGAAACAGGTGCAGTAGGGGAGACTGGGCAGGGCGAGAGACCAGAGTGCCTTGTATCCTATTGTCTCTGCGTGACCCAGCAAACATCTGTTTACCAAACATTTGGTTTCCAATCTCCATGTAAATTGCCTTCCTCCTCTTTGAAGTCTCAAACCACTACCCACTTCTCTTGAGCTCAAGATGACATTTAAACCCCAATTACCAATTTGTCCTTGGACCCCTCCCCCATATTCTTGTGGAACCCTCATACATATGAAATAAAATTGGACTTTCTCCAGCTAATCTGTGACATGTCAATTTTATTCTTAGACCAACCAGAAGAATCTAGAGACCTGGTGCATGAAATTTGTGCACGGGTGGGGTCCCTAGGCCTGGCCGGTGAACAGGGCCGATAAGGTTCTCTGCCTCCCCGCCCTGCTCCTTCCTTCACCACCTGCATCTGCTGCTACCCATTCCCAGATCCCTGTCCCAGCCCAGGCCCGGCCCCGATCAGGCGATTGGGGCTTGCCAGCTGGGGGGAGGGACCCGGGAGGTTGACCGCCGGCCCCAAGGAGGGAGCAGGTCCTTGGCCCCCCTGGGAAAGGGGCTGCATCCACTGCCACCCACCCCCGGTTCCCTGTCTCAGCTCGGGAGCCCAGCCCCAATCAGATGATCAGGGCCTGCCGGTCAGGGGAAGGACCAGGAGGTTGGCCAGCAGACCCCATCAGCAATCGGGCTGGGGGAAGCTCCTGCATTGAGCGTCTGCCCCCTGGTGGTCAGTGCTCATCATAGCGACCAGTCGTTCTGGTTGTTCTGGTTGTTGTGCATAACAGTCACTTAGGCATATATATATGAGTTCATAATCCCAACCTGTAATCCAGTCTTGGCTTTGCTTTCTCCCACCTTCATGTTATCTTCCTTACTTCCCTCCTTAATTTCAAATGCATAAAAGAAACTACAAAACTGTTATTCTCCAGAGATCTTTCTCCCCGGCATATGTTGTCAGTTTGGCTCAAATAAATGCTTATAAAAATTCTTAGAGGAAAATTTCTCCCTCCCTGACATTTGCCATTAATAAAGAAGGCACCAGAAAAAAAAAATAAGAAGGCACAGGAAACTCCAAACCTCAAAGAAAAGATGAAGAGATTTGGTTACATTAAAACATAGTACTTCTACTCATCAAAAGACAGACTTTAAAAAGTTAAAAGATAAGCTAAAACCTGGGAGAAAATGCCAACAAAGGCTTGGTATCAAGAATAAAGAAGAAAGTCCTGTAAATCAATAAGAAAAAAATCCAATAGAAAAATAGTCAAAAGACCAGATGGGCATATCATACAAGAAGAAAAAATAAGACCAATAAACATAAGAGGACATGTTTAACCTCACCAAGTAATCAGTCAAGATGACTGTGAATTAGTTTCCAGGGGCTTCTGTAACAAAGTACAAAAATGGGGAGGCTTCAACAGAAATGTATTGTCTCACAGTTCGTTCTGCAGACTACAAGTCCAAGGCCAAGTGGGCTGGGCTGGTTCCTTCTGAGGGCTGTGAAGGAGAATCTATTACAGGCTTCTCTCCTAGCTCCTAGTATAGCCTTAGATGTCCCTTGGCTTGTAGATTACATTCTTCATGTCTTTTTTTGTTAAACGTATTGGGGTAACATTGGTTAATATCTCTCTCTCTATAAAACCCTAATATGCAAATAGACCAAACGGCGGAACAACCAGACAACCATTCGCTAGGACGTGTGCTGACCACCAGGAGGTGTGCGTGGAACATGGCGGGCATTGGCAGCAGGCAGCAGAGCACAGAACATGGCAGGCACCAGCTGTGGCGGGATGGTGGAGCAGGTGAGTGGGGGCACCAGACCAAGGCGGGGCACTGGTCACTGTTATCGGGGTGAGCTTCTGGTGGTTACTGAAAATTCTTTGCTCCCGCATGCCACGGTCCCGCCTGGTGCTCACACCCACTGCTGGCGCCCAGCACCAATCCCGATTGCTTGGCGTTGTCAGCGGGTGTGGGCGGCAGCTGCCGGCCCCAATCACCCCTGAGGGCTTCTCCACCTCCCCCTGCTCCTGAGGGGCAATTGGGGCAGCAGCTGCTGCTCACACCCACTGACGGCACCGGCCCTGCTCACACCCGCTGCTGGCATCAGCCCCAATCGCTCCACTGTGTTAGTGTGTGGGAGCGGCAGTGGCAGGAGCAGGTCTGCCAGCAGACAGGGGACCAGGGGATGCTGCAGGAGGGGCCAGGCAGGGGTGTGGAGGATGGGCTGAGACCTGCCCCTGTGCCCACTGCAGCCTCATGGCCCACAGTTCCTTACAAGGTGCACGAATTCATGCACTGGGCCCCTAATATTTATATAGGTTTCAAGTATATAGTTCTGTGATACATCATCTGAATATTACATTGTGTGTTTACCACCCAAACAAATCTGTCACCAGATATTTGACCCCCTGTGTCTTCACACTGTCTTCCCTCTATGCATGCCTCTGTGCCAAATTTCCCCATTTTATAAGGATGCCAGTCATATCAGATTAGAACCCACCCTAATGGCCTCATTTTAATTTGAATTTACCTCTGTAAAGACTCTATCTTCACGTAAGTTCACAATCTGGGGTTAGGACTCCAACATACCTTTTCTGGGGCGGGGGGACACAATTCCACCCATGCACTATTAGATACTGATTAGAACCATTAAATTGGCAAGAATTTATAAGTCTGGTTGAAGAGGATGGGATCAACAGGGGTCTTGTACACAGCTGGTGAAAGTGAAAATTGACACAGCCACACTGAAAAACTTTTTGACATTATCTTGTAAAGTTGGTTATGCGCATTTCTACGTTTAGCTGTATTCCCAAGAGAAACTCTTCCCCACGTGTACCAGCAGATATTTACAAGAATGTCTATGACAGCAAAAGGGTGCCCATCAATAGAAAACTGGACACATTAACCGTGCTATAGTCACATGATTGAGGATAAACCGCAAAGAGCTTCATATAACAACATAAGCGCATTTTGCTGTAATGACTAGCTATTGCCACAATAATGCTGCATAAGAAATCACCCCAAGTTTCCAATGGTAACAGCAACAATCATTCATTCTCATGGATCTTCAGCCTGGCTGGGGCTTGGTTGATATTGGCTGATCTAGACTGAGCTTGGCTGGTGGCCCTGCCTCAGCTGAAGGCCTATGGATTGTCCAGCACTGCTCTGCTCAAAGATGTCAAGTCAGTGCTTGCATTTTTAGGACTTATAACACTACATGGCCAAGCTCAAAGTCTTGGGACAGGGAACTAGTCTACACATGACAAGGCCATGGTGCGGGTGCTGATTTGGGAGGTGTGAAAGGTTGGAGCTAGTCATTCAGTTTCCCACACTTTCATAATATAATGTTGAGTTAAAAAAGCAAGTTCCAGAGGACTGCCTCTTTATGTTAAAGTTTAAAAATAAGCAAAGCTAAACAATATTCAAGAATACATGAATATGTAACCAACTAAATAAGCAAGAGGATGCTAAACACAAAATTCAGGATGGTTGTTACCGGCTTGGAGGTGGATGGAATGTAACTTATTGATAATGTTCTCGTTATTGGGTTGGATGGTAGGTTCATCGGTGTTCATTGAATCAGTCAATCAGTCAATTAAATGCAGAAAATGAAAAGGCCAAGCATGGGCAATGATGAGGATGTCCCATTAACTAAAGTTCATCTTTAATCTGATTCTGTAAACTGGAGGTCCAAGATGTTCTGCTGGGCCATCTGTTAAAGGCCCCGGCCAGACCTGGAGAGTGTGGGTCTGCGTCCTCACCATCTCCCAAGTTCCTGAAGTCTCTCCTCCAGTGTATCTGTTATTCTGCCAGAGTGGGCCCAGAATTATACTCAAAACTCTGAGATTTCACCCACTCAGGAGAGAGGGGAGGAGAAAGGAGAATGTCATCCTTCTGGGATTACAGTCCCAGGGGAGAAGTCAGCTGGGTGGCTGGTCCTGTGCCCCCAGCACATGCATTTTATTTGGTTGCGGGAAGGAGTTGAGGATCTGTGCCTTGGAGAAGAGTTGCCATGTACAGCCATTCAGGTTGTGTGCCCTGCTCGGCTGCAGAGGCAACCACTTCCATTGTAGGATGGGCTCTAGGTCATTGCAGTGTGTGCGCGTGGCACCCCCTGGAGCTGGGCCTGGTGGCCCTGCCTCAGTGACCAGCTCCGGGGGAGTGGGATTAAAGACTGAAGCACGAGGTCGCTGTGGGCCATGTCCAAGGAGCCCTGGTCTCCTGCAGCAGAGGCAGCATTCAGAATCACTGGACACATGGGGTTCTAGATCAAGAGAGACTGTCCAGACAAAGGCCAAGCAGGACGTCCAGGGTCCAAGCAAAGTCAGGAGACAGGCAAGAGATAAAGGGCCCGTAGCCCCGCAGAAAAGGGTTCTGACAACCCCCTCAGCCTCCTCTCCAGCCATTTCTCCCCCCAGTTGGGGCTCTTTACAAACAAAACACCTCACAGCCCTTGAAAGTGGCAGGGAGAGAGGGGGAGAGAATAAAGCATAAAGAACCTGGCTTCTTGCTGGACTAGGGGCCCCACTGCAGGGAACTAGGAGGCCCCAATTCCCTAAGGTTTCACCCCAGGCGGGCTGAGAAGTGGGGGGAGGTGAGGTAAGTGCAGGCCTTTCTGGGGGAATTTATTCAGGGGCTTCCCTGGTACTGAGGGCTCCATCCACCCAGGAACTGTGAGAACTGATGTTTGAGTGAGGAATGAGGCAGGGTTTCCTCTGTGGGGCTCATGGTTTGGAGGGTTTGGAAGTCCTGGGAATGGCTCCCACCCCACAGATCATCCCCTTTGGTCCAGGTGGGCCTAGGTCCAGCCTTTGGCGTTCACGCACGTGGGTGGACAGACCCCAGTGAGGCAGGCCTGCTGCCTTTCCCCACACCTAGGCTGTACCAGGCCAAAGGCAGTCCTGCTCCCCCACCATTCCCCTCTGTGAGCCCCAAGAAAATGGAGATGGAGGTCAACTCAATAGTACATATTTATTCTTTTAATAAATCAAACTTAAGCATGTACCTCGGTTAGAGTCTATAGTAAGAGTTGCATCATTACACAGTTATACAAGGCTTGTCCCTCCTCCTGCCCCCATTTCTCTCCCCACCTCAATTCTAAATGATTATATCAGTAGTCTGTTCATAGCACTAAGTAACATACTTGCATTGCTACCAGGTGGCTTCTCAGTGTCCACGTGATCTATGGATTCCCCACTATGGGAAGTGAGCATTGCAACACACACACACACACACACACACACACCCTGACCCACATTTCCCAACCCAACAACCTCCCCAATACGAGGCTGCCACTTCCTTGATCTTACCAGAGGTATCAGTGAACAGTTTCCCCACAACTGAGCTCATCTGACTCTTGAACAGAGGCAGATGCGGCCCTGGCCTGAGTGGGTGAGCCACCGTTTGTGGGCGGGATCAACTGAAAACACAGCCCACAGACGTTAATGATGGCGTGTCTGCTGATAACTGCCATGCTTGGGGCTGGGGTGCAGGCCCGTTCTGGGGTGAAGCGTTCCCTGGGAATTCACCTTCTGGGAGTTCAGTGACCTAACGGCCCACACATAGGCTGGGCCCAAGGAGGGTTGGGCTATGTGGTCTTGAAATTGGGGATGGGGGACCTTGTCACTGACAGCCATGTCCTCTACCAATGACCACAACCTAGAGTTTGCAGTCACAAGTTATAAGCACCAATCATGTTCCAGGCACAATGCTCTAATCTTCATGACAAGCTTGGGAGGATATATGACTGACTCCATGGTACAGGGGAAGAAACGAGGACCGTGGGGAAATTAAGTGACGCGCACCTGCAGGCAAGCCCGTCAGGTCTCGAAGGTCTATCTCAGCGGTTCTCAACCTGTGGGTTGCGACCCCTTTGGCGGTCGAACGACCCTTTCACAGGGGTCACCTAAGACCATGCTGCATATCAGATATTTACATTACGATTCATAACAGTAGCAACATTACAGTTATGAAGTAGCAATGAAAATAATTTTATGGTTGGGTCACAACATGAGGAACTGTATTAAAGAGCCAGAAGGTTGAG
Organism: Myotis brandtii; assembly: GCF_000412655.1. Classification (NCBI taxonomy): domain Eukaryota; kingdom Metazoa; phylum Chordata; class Mammalia; order Chiroptera; family Vespertilionidae; genus Myotis; species Myotis brandtii. The sequence goes on along the minus strand of NW_005370191.1, from coordinate 923,913 downwards.
AACCACTGGTCTATCTGATTCCAAATTCACTCCTAGTCTTTCCACGGCCTCCAGAGCCCCGGAAAGCAGACTGTGGATGTACTGCTGGTCCCCTACAGGTCACTCCACACACTGAGCACTGGGAGGAATGAGGTCCCTATCGTTTCCTTCCCTGTGGGTGCCCTGCCTTGAGGGGTGCATGGGGTCAGGGCTCAGTGATCTCTCTTGGAGGGTAGTTGAGGTCCTGCTGGGGTGATGGGTGATCAGCTAGGGAAGGGGCCCTGTCTACTGGGTGTAAAGGGGGGAGATATGTAGGGAATTTAAAAAGTGATCCACCCCCAGTCCTAGCTTCTCTGGCCCCTTTCCAACTCAGGCCTTCCCCTCCCTGGAGAGAGTGACCACCTGCCAGATGTCTTCTCCCAGGTGAGTGCCGTGGCTGCCTGGGCTCAGGTACTCAGCTGTTGAACAGAGTCCCTCAGGCCTAGGTCTGAAATCTGGCTCCTCTACCTACCAGGTCTGTGACCTTAGGCCACTTCCTGAGCACCCAGAGCCAGGGTGGGTGGGAGTGTCCTGTAATGTGTCTGCCAATCCTTTGAGACGTGGGGTCTATAGCACTTCTCCCTGCCACTGGGCAGGCAGGCGTTGGTGACTGCTTTGACTAAGGGGTAAGGTAGGAGCGTCACTGAATGACTTCTGTGCTTAGATCACAAGAAACCATGAAGCTTCCATCTTATTTGCTGGGACATTTGTGATAGGGCTCTAAGCCACCGCATTAGAAGTCTCACTACCATGAAGCTGCCATGCTATGAGGAAGCTCAAGTCCCAGAGAGAGGCCCCTGTGAGCACTCTGGTCAGCAGTCCTTGACTTTGAGTCTTCCCGGCCCAGATACCTAATGCAGGAGTGGTCAAGCCTTCAGGTGATTCTAGCATTTGCCACCCAGCACCCCCGCCTTAGAGTCTTCTCCCTGAGGTCTCAGAGGTCTCTGTGGAGTAGAGATAAGCTGTTCTAGCTATGCCCTTCCTGACCCACCGGATTTCTGACCCACAGGATCTGTGAGAACAGCACCGTGCTTTGCGATTCTTTATGCAGCAATAGCTAATAACTCAAACAGTGGCATTTAAATGGGGTAACAAAGGGAACATTCTTCTCAAGGGGCTGAGCTTGGAGAGGGCTATGAGCCTGGCTGCAAACACCAGGAGGAAGGAAGATGGAAGCTGCAGAGCTGAGTGCTGCTCCCAGTTGGGTTGGTAATACAGGCCCTAGCCCATTTGATGAAGGGACACAGCTGCCACAGTTACGCTCCCCCACCAAGGTTGCTCCTCTCCAGCTGAGAGCCCTCAACCCCTCGGCCATAATTCATGTGATTAAATGTTGCTATCCTCCAAAAGGTCCTCCTCCTAAAGCACACTACTAGAACCGAGCATAAGATTTTGGTTATTCATGTAGGTCCATGGAAGGTAGCACTATCACCTCCCTGGATTGAGGACCTAGATCTCTATTAATGCAGCCCAAGAATACATTCACTTTTACAACACATGTCTGAGTTGAGCTGACTGTGAACTACAATCCCTAGGTTGCTCCTGTGCTGCTATTAGTCCTTGCAACTCCTCAGCACAAGTTGGTACTAGGTCCGACCTGCCTTGTGGCTACTGTGGCTGGGAAGACAAGTCGCCATCACTCTCTAGGGAGTGATGCTGCACCGTGAGCCCCCCACCTCCACCCCTGGACTCGTGGATCCTCCTGGCTGTGCCTGGTCATCAGACCACCCTGTCCACCTCTGCACTCTCTCAGGTCTGAGGAAGGCGATGTGATTATGTGGGAAAGACCTTCCTTAGTGGTCGGGAGTGGGGAGTCAAGCCAGGGCTCAGGACGTTGGGTTCTGATACCTGTTTCTCACCATCTCCCATCTATCTGTCACTTCCTCATTAATGAGATCAGAGATTGGGCTAAGGGGAAGGTCCTCCCCCCTACCCCCCGGGGGGCTCCCCAAATAAGCCCTGGGAGGCAGAGCCCTATTACCAGAGAGATGCATGCTCCCTGAGGCCGACCTTCCCCACTCAGAATCTAGACCAGCTGTGGGCAAACTATGGCCCGCAGGCCGGATCCGGCCCGTTTGAAATGAATAAAACTAAAAAAAAAAAAAAAGACCGTACCCTTTTATGTAATGATGTTTACTTTGAATTTATATTAGTTCACACAAACACTCCATCCATGCTTTTGTTCCGGCCCTCCGGTCCAGTTTAAGAACCCATTGTGGCCCTCGAGTCAAAAAGGTTGCCCACCCCTGGTCTAGCCCTTAACAATTAATACACAATAGAAATGTTTCATCTATGTAAGACATAAGGGGAAAAAAGAAAAAGTTTACAAAATACCTCTCACCAACATCTCAGAAAAGATTAGTTTTCTATTTTTCCTGGTATTTTTCTGCTCCATAGGTCTATATCAGTGATGGCGAACCTTTTGAGCTCGGCCTGTCAGCATTTTGAAAAACCCTAACTTAACTCTGGTGCCGTGTCACATATAGAAATTTTTTGATATTTGCAACCATAGTAAAACAAAGACTTATTATTTTTTATATTTATTTTATATATTTAAATGCTATTTAACAAAGAAAAATCAACCAAAAAAATGAGTCCGTGTGTCACCTCTGACACGCGTGTCATAGGTTTGCCATCACTGATCTAGACCAATAAATTTGGCATTGAGCCCAGAGACATCCAACAGGCGCTATTGGCATAGTACCCCCCTGTCCATGGTTGAGGCATCCCCCACTCCCAAGTGACAAGGACCAGAGCAGCCCACACCCTGTAGTGAATATTCCAGGCAGCACCCGGACTTAGAGCCAATTAGCCTTTTTCTCCTTGTTACCCCAAAGGAAATTGCCGTTCCCTTCTGTCAACTCTCTAATTACCAGATGGGACGACTAAGATTTTGAGGACAATTAGGGGAGGTCTGTCTTTTCCCAAACTCCCTCCCCAGGCCCGCCCCTGTCTGGAGCCTTCCTCTAATTTGGAGCCATTTAGAAAAGACGCGGAAGCCTTTAAAGCTAAGAAGAATGTCTCCCGGAATGCATCCTGCCTGTTTTATAGCTGCGGCCAAGAGGGCTGGCGAATGCGCTCCCTCCAATGCGCTCCCTCGTCCTGCAGAGGCACGGAGACGCGCCCTGTTCAAGGGGCCTGTGGCCACGGCATCCTGCTGTAAAAATAGCTGCGGGTTTGGTGGCTGGAGGAGGCATCTGCCAGCACGCAGTCTCAATCAGGAGAAGAGGCGCCTCTAAGCCAGGTCAGAACTCTTGGCGGGGCCCTGCCTGGGCCTGGGAGATCACCTCTCAATGGTTGGGATGCCACTTCCCAGCAGCCCTGTTCCCCCTGCACCCCTCTCCCACCTGACCCTGGACCTTCACCCTCCCTGCCCACATATCTGAGCAGCTCTGTGGGTGCCCGGGGTATTTCACACATTCACCTGCTCTTCTCCCAGAGCAATGGCAACGCCTGTTGTGTGCTCCTCATCCTCCAAGGCCGAGTTTGTTGAGCCCCAGCCCATATGCCCTTCCTGAACGAGTGGAGGCACTTTCCCGTGGGTCCCCTCACTCAGAACCACACCCATTTTGTTGTTCACCGCCGGTCTGCAGTGCCCAGCACTCAATAAGCACCCAATAAATATCCGATGAATGGATGAGTAAAAGCATACATTGTCTGACTGGGTTACTAACATGGCCCACACTCAGGAACTGTCAAGGATGAGTTCTTAGTCCCCCAGAACACCTAGTGTAGGGCCACAGTGGACAATCAACAAGCATTTTGCTTGGAAAATCGTGAGCTCTCCATCCAAGGGGGTATGCAAGCAAGGGCCAATTGATGGGGAGGCTGCAAAGGACCCTTGGGATCTAGCAGGGCTGGACTCCGAGGACCGATGGATCCTCCCTGTGCTCCTAGAGGCCACGCGGTTGGAGGCCCCTGGGTGGGGCAGTGGTGTGAGGCCCCAGGCCAGCAGACAGGCAGGCAGTCCTCACTCTGCTGTGGAGGCCAGAGAGAGACAACGATTCCAGTGGGAGCGGGGAGAGAAGGGAGCATGCAATGTGGGCATCAGCTTTGAGGAAGGAGGTGGAGGGAGGTATTTGTAAACAGTGGAGGTCAAGGTGGTTGCTGGCTGGGGCAGGGACTGAGGGCTGTAGGCCTGAGAGGGCAGGGGACAGGCTGCTGACCAGGAGGAGTAAGTGGCAAGAGATTAGGAGCGAGGGCTGACAGGTAAGGTCACCTGCCCCCGCTTGTTCCCAAGTGCTCTGAGTGATAACAGTCACCTGGCAGGGAGGTGGCTGCATCTTAAGGCAGTTGGTCTCTTTCAAGTTCCCTTCCGGGCTTGGTCACCCCTGGCACCTCGGGCTGCCCTCTGTCTGGAAAGTGGGGTGCTCTTCACAAGGGGCTAAGCACTCCTCTGACTCACTGGAGCCAAGCTAGAATTCCAGTTCCGAGGCTACTTGCTTGCAGCAGCTCCTGGCCGGGAGCACAGACCCCTCAGGGGTCTCTCTGACCCCAAGAATCGGTGGTTACAGTAGTCAGTTCGGCACAGGAGTCAGTTGAGCCAAACAATGTGACCCAGTGATGGCAACAGACTCACCACTGCCCACCCGGCTGACGAGGGACTGTGGCAGTGAGGGTTCATCAAGGACTCCCTCCACGTGGGGGGTCTGCCCTCCACATCCCTACCCGTGCCTTCAGTGCCTGCCTCCTCCCCACAGCACGGGGCCAGGTGGCTGGGCTGCTGGCACCATTTCTCAGATGCGGAAACTGAGGGTCTGTGTGTTGGTGTTGCTGAGTGAAGGTCCCACAGCGAGGGTAGAACCCAGAGCTTCCCCTTCTCAGGGTTGTGGTATGCCCCCCCCCAACCCCTCCCCTGTGCCCCAGGGACAAATGTTTCCCAACCCTCTCTCCCGGGGGTTCTACAAGTTCCACCAGACTTCTGCCCAGCTCTTCCTGCTTTCGTAATGTGAAGGAGAAGGAGGCCAGGGCAGGAAACTGTCAGGACTAATTTGCCAAGAGCTTGTGAACTTTTTTAGCCCCCC
>NW_005370191.1:895877-918119 GCF_000412655.1 Myotis brandtii | reverse complement strand
CTGGCCCTCGGGAGCCCCTCCATGGTCCTGGGCCGTGATCCCCGGAGGCAGGAGCTCAGGGGCACCCAGTCCCTGTGTGAGGAGGCCTCGGGCCAGCAGGAAGCAGGAGGTATAGCCCCGGATGGCATCATCTCTCCTGCTCAGCAAGCCCAGAGCCAGGAGGACCTGGGCCAAGCTCCACGACAGGGCAGAAAATCTCTGCTCCCCAGGGCGGCCACCTGCCCCTCCGCGTAGGCCCAGAACAGGCAGGCACCTGTCCTGCTCACACAGCCCATCCCCGAAGAGGGTCCGGGAGGAGCTGGGGCTGGAATCCAGGCTCCTGCCCCCAGAGTCAGTCCCCTTCGCCCCGGCCTGCTGTGGAGCCTGTGGTCGGTCCCTGACAGGGCATGGCAAGGCCTGGCCCCAGCTCAGGGCGGAGGGTCCCGTCACCAGTCTCAGGGAGGTCAGAGGGGTTGACCACAGACAGCCAGTCTGGGATGGCTCTGGGAGGGGCAGCACCTTCCGAAGCTTCTTTCTGGAACCACTAGAAAGCGGGGCCTTGGGCGAGTGACTCACCTGTGCGTGCCTCAGTTTCCTCGCCTGGAAAATGAGGTAAGGACTGAATGTGAAAACACGTTTTAGAACACAGCCTGACTTTCTGTGTTTAATAAACGTTAGCTACTCTTCTTCTAACCACCATCACATTCCCTGCCCCAAGGGGGAGATCAGCCTTACCAGGGCGTGGAGGCCGGAGGCCAGCTCCGGGGACAGTTAAGCTGTCCTGTGCCTGGGGACAGTGGGCTCACTGCCTGAGCCCAGCACTGCCGGCCCTGGCAACCGATCAGACAGATCGGGGGCCAACTTGGCTGGGCAGATGGGGCAGCACTGGACACACGGGGGGCCCACCAGAGGCAGGTGCAGGCTCAGCTTGGCACATGTGCTTGAACTCTTGGGCTGGGCCAAGCCTAGTGAGGATGGACCATGTCCAGATCTGTGTTTGTGGCCAGAGTGGGATGGAGATCTGATTTTTCCATTCTCCCTTGTCAGAGTCACCTCCATTTTTCTTTTGTCTCTTTTCAACTCCCTGGGGAGGGCTGCGGTGGGTGATGGCGGCACTCAACCACAGGGCGGGGCGGGTGCAGAAACCCTCTCCAAGAACTGACCCAGGGGTGCCATGTGCTATGCACTTTTCATATGAGAGGACTGAGCCTTCTGGAGGATGGTGTCCTACCCAGAGTTGCACAGCTGAAGCGGTCGGGCCATGCTGCTATGAATTTCCCCAGCTGGTGCGGCTGGCCCTGCCTTGAGAGCTCTCCTGACCTTGCATGGCCCTAAGCCACATCTTCCCAGCTGGTTCCAGGCCTCAACTTACTGTGTCTTTAGCCAAGAGCCCCTTCCTGGGCCCTGGGCCTTAGCTACAAAGATCCTATTGGCCCAGTGCTAGTGGAGAGCTTTGTGGCTTGGACTGTCTCTGGATCCCACAATCCCACCCACTCTGAATGTCCCAGACAGGTGTCTGGCAGGGAGGCCTCCGTCCTGTCTTTTGTCACCTTCAAACTGTTGTCCGGACCTGGAACACTATTTAAAGAGCCTTCCCTGAGCTGCCCCAGGCCTGCTGCAGCGCGAGGGAGCACGCCAGACCATGGTAGGCTAGGGCTGCCCTGCTTCCTGACCCTGACCTCATCCTGTGACCTTGACTTCATTTGTGATTCTGACCTTTACCTCATTCCCTGAACTCACCCTGACCTTGACCTGACTCCTCTCATTGATGTCCTTGCCCTTGAGCTGATGACCCTAGTCCTGACCTTTTCTTCACCCTTGATGTCATGCCTGCGTCTCGCGCACCCTGGGCTGCCCTTTGATGGGTGGCCAGTCCATCCACGACCTTGACCTGACTCCTCTCATTGATGTCCTTGCCCTTGAGCTGATGTCCCTAGTCCTGACCTTTTCTTCACCCTTGATGTCCTGCCTGCGTCTCGCACACCCTGGGCTGCCCTTGATGGGTGGCCAGTCCATCCATGTGGGTCCTGATTTGGGTCTGCTTCCCTGGATTGGGTAGGGGCTGCTGAGGTGAAGAGGAGGACGAGGAAGAGGAAGGTGGAGGGAGACAGGGTGGGCCGGGCTTAGACTGTTCACAGCTCTGCTCCTGCTGAGAGGACATGACTCCTTGGGGGTCGGGTTGGAATTCCAGGACAGCCTGGGTGCTCTGGAGCCTGCTAGCCTTGCTTCCAGGGTCCTTCAGCCCCTGCGGGGCCTGCCCTGCTGTCCTTCCTTGCCCCTGTGCGCCACTCTTGGGGCTCCCTGGGGGCTCCCAAGGGCACTGTTCTTTCAACCACTGTTTTTGTCTCACCCACCCTCATCAGTCCCTCTAGGCCTGAGAACTCTGACTGGCCGTCAAGCCCCAGCTCAGAAGCCACCTGCTCTGGGAGGTTTGCCCCGAGTGCCCCAGTGGCTGAGGGGCTTCTCTGTGTTCTCAGTACCTGGACTGTGGGCTCCTTGGGGACAAGCATGGGGCCCGATTCAGTTCTGGGTCCCTGAGTCGGGGCACAGGGCCTGGCTGGAGATCAGCAGGCACCTAATAAATGTCCTGATGCCTGGAGCTAGGCACACATGGGGAAACTGAGGCTTAGAGCCTTAACTGATTTTCTTAACATCACAGAGGCTGTGAATACCACAGGCAGGATTAGAACTCAGATCCGGGCTACCCGCTTCTGCCCTGAGGTGGTCTTTTCAGGGGATCTTAGGGGCACATTATAAAAGGGAATTCCAAAGTCAGCTGGGTTGCAAAGGGTCCAGGCTGGGAGAGCAGAAGGCCCGAGCCTCAGTTACCCCTATGCAGTCCTCCTTTTGGGGGTTCCAGAACAGGGCTTGGCACACAGCAGGGCAATGTCTCACAAGATGGCCATGGAAGGCTGGGTGAGGCAGGGATGGGCGACGCCAGGCCAAGAGCAGGTCTGCGGAGAGAAAGGGCAGAGTATCCCACAGACGGAAGTGATCCTTTTTATTAATCAGAGGGAAATGCATATGTAATTATGTGAGATGAACTCTGCAGGGAGGTTCTTTTCTTTATGATGTCTGAAGGGATTTATAAATATTACAGAGGTTTTACGGCATCATAACGTCCTGGCTGCCCTGCCAGCCCCCCTTTCAAAGGATTAGTGGAGACAAAGCACCCAGTAAAAGCTAATTATAAGTCAGCCGAGCTGCTGCTCCTGAATTGAGCCCAGGCGCCGGAGGGAAGTGGGGGCGAGCGCAGGGGTGGGGAAGTTGGGTGGTGGGACAGGAGCGAGCTGGAGGAGGGGAGACCACACAGGCACTGGGGGTGGGGGTGGGGGGACGGGAAGCCTGTGCTCTGGGATGGGTAGACGAACTTGGCAGGAGGGTGGTGCAGGCTGAGATGGAGGCAAGAGTCGGGTGGTGAGGTGGGAGCGGGAAGCCTGTGTCTGTTCCACCTCTGAGCCAGTTCGGGACTCGAACATGGGGGCCCTAGTGATGGCTGCTGAGGGCAAGGTCTCCTCCTCAGGGGTTCTTGAGGACTGAGAGCGTTTAGTGAGTGCTCAATAGTGGACTCCGGGCACCATGGCATCCTGAAAGAAGCCCTGGAATTATTCCATGTGGGTGGTCGCCTGCTCTACCTGCTGGGGAGCTCACCCCTGAGCTTTGGGGAGCTATTTCCAAACCGATCCCCACTCTGAGCCTGGGTGGGGCAGGGGACCTCAGAGATGAACAGACACAGTGATATGGCAGAACAGTGTGGTATGTGATACGGGATGTGGCTGCCCTAGACTGGTAGGAAGGGAAGAATCGGGGGAGCTCTAAATTGGCTTGGGGATCGGGGAGGGCTTCTCAGAGGAGGTGGCAGAGGAGTTGAGCCTAGAGGATGAGGATGCTGCCAGATGGAAGGCAGGGAAGGTACTCCAGGTAGTGGGAATGGCAGAAGGAAATGTTGGGAGAGAAGAAAGCTCTAAGCGGGTTTGGGACAGAGTCGAGGACCCAGGTGAGTGGAGGTGGAAGCTCTGGGAGAGGGACAAAGGACAGATCTCACAGGGCTGAAGAGTCCAAATGTTATCCTGAGAACACTGGGGAGGTGGCAGGAGAGGAGGTGGGCCCCGTCTGGGGTCTGATGCTAGAAAAGATGCCCTTCTCTGCTTCACAGGCTGGGCGCAGACCACCAGCCTTCCGGAGCCCGGGGGCCCAGGTCAGGAAGCAGCTGTCTGGCCCGGTGGGGTGGGTGCTCCTGTGGGCTTCTTGCCGTGGCTGGGAAACCCCGCTTATCTGCAAGGCTCCGTTAGGCTGGCCCGGTGGGGTGGGTGCTCCTGTGGGCTTCTTGCTATGGCTGGGAAACCACCCCGCTTATCTGCAAGGCTTCATTAGAAGCTTTGCCTGCCTGTCTGCTTTGGGCTGGGCTGTGGGAGAAGGGGCACGAGGGTTGGGAGGTGGTGAATGGCTGACCTCCGAGGAAGGGGCTTCTGCAAGGCCTCACCCGCTACCTCGCAGGCACCGAGGAGAGCCCGGAAAAGAACAGAAGGCGGAGCCAGCTCCAATGTCTTCTCCATGTTTGATCAGAACCAGATCCAGGAGTTTAAAGAGGTTGGTCAGTGTCCCCTGGGGCCACTCGGAGGATCTGTGTAATCCATAGAAAGCTCTTGGGGAGCCAGTAAGGTGTGGGATCGGCCCTCCGTCCCTGAGGCGTGATGATGTCACTATTCTTAGTGTCCACCATGGTGCGCCTCACAGCCTGCAGACGTGACTGCTGTCCTCGGGCAGCATGACCCTCTCTATCTGAGCCTTTGCTTGCTGTTTGACCTCGGGCAAGTCCTTCCTCTCTCTGAGCCTCAGATTTCCTGTCTGTAAAAGGGGGTTGCTGTGAACATGCAATGAGGGATGGGCATGAAGCCCCAGCAGCATGCTGGCGCACAGTAGGAGCTCAGCATGGGTTAGCCATCACTGTCACTCTGGTGTCATGCTGAGCTGGGTAACGGGGTGGCCAGAGGGGCCTGCACTGAGGTTGCTGGGGCAGCAGTTTGCAGGACAGCCCCTTGGGGGAGGTGTTTCTTTTCCGGGGAGGGAAGCTGGGCTTGGGTGAGTGGGAGGGTGACTTTTCAGTGCCCGTGTTTCTGCCAGGCCTTCACCATCATGGACCAGAACCGGGATGGCTTCATTGACAAGGAGGACCTGAGGGACACCTTTGCTGCCCTGGGTGGGTGACCAGCAGTGTGGGGGCTGGGGGCTTGGGGCAGAACAGGCCTTCCAAAAAGAGTGAGCGGCCGGGGGCAGGAGGTGTGAGGGGCTCGTGTCATTGGGGGTGCAGGGAAGATCAGGAAGGATTCCTGGTTGTTAGAGGACTTGCCAGGGAAGGGGGAGGGCATTTCATGTGCAGGAACGACCTGTGCAAAGGTCAGGGGTGGGAGGCGAGGGTGAGGTGAGGGGTCAAGAGACGCCTCAGGTGGGGGAGAGGCCGGAGATGTGTGCAGGTCTCCAGGGCTCTGGGCTTTGGCTCCCAGGGAGCTTTTGCACCCTCAGGCCCAGGGAGGGACCTGAAGAGGGCCTCAGGGACTGGGTGGGTGGGGGCTGAGGTTGGGGAAGGGGGCAGAACCAAGTCAGGTCTGGACGGAGCTTTGAGCTCCTGGAGATCTGGTTGTCCCCTGGAACGAAGAGGAATCCCAGAATCCCAACCTCCTGGCAACCAGTTGCCACCTCCAGGGACAAATGAGCCTGAGGCCCAGGTCTTCCAGCCCCTATGCACCTCAGCTTCAGATTCTTTGAGCCTCAGTTTTCTCATCTGTAAAATGGGGATGGCAAACAAATAACTTGCTCTATTTCCCAAGGAGGCCGAGGTGGTGGCTGAGTGCAGTGAGGCTGGGGGCTGACCAGTGCTGGCTGTGGCTGAATGTGGTCCCCTCCCAAAGTCCCCCAGCAGGTGGGCGGGGCCTTAGGGAGTTGGGGCCTTAGGGAGTCGGGGCGGGTGGATGGTAGAGCTGAGGGCCTGCAGGACTCTATTCTCCTGGGCTGCCTGCCACAGGGTCCGCTCTCACCCTCACTGTGCTCCTAGGCGTCTCCCTCTCCTCCCCAGGCCGCATCAATGTGAAGAATGAGGAGCTGGAGGCCATGGTGAAGGAGGCCCCTGGGCCCATCAACTTCACGGTCTTCCTGACCATGTTTGGGGAGAAGCTGAAGGGTGAGTGAGGCTCCAGGTGGCCCTGGGCAGGGAGGGGTGAGTGGGTGTGGGCAGGCTGGGCCCTGTGTGCAGATGTGCACCCTGCTGACGCACACCACAGCTGGGAGCATGGTGTCACCCCCAGGAACACATGCCTTCCCAGCCGGCCTCGGTTTCCACCTCTACACCACAGAGTGGTGGTAACTGTAGTAACCCCTCCTTGCAGAGCCATGAGGGGCCCAGAGGGACAAATTGTGTAAAAGCTCATTGCCCCCCATCAGGATGCCTCCGCCACCTCCCTACTCCTGGGCTCATCTTGCTTGCTCTGCCTCACTGCCCGCTGGACAGTGGAGGTGGGTGTGGGGAGCTGGCACGGCCATGGCATACTCAGCCCCGGGGCGCCTTATGTGCCATGCCAGCTCAGCCTGGTTCAGTGACCCTGAGTGGGGGGGTGAAAGGATTGAGAAAAGACAGACAAGAGAATGAAAGCTGGGTCTTGGTGGGACGCTGCTCCCTGATGAGGAGACAGCGCCAGCGCCCACAAGCCGTGTCTTTATTTTATAGCAGATGCCACGAGGCAAAGTAGGGGCGTGATCACGTTGTTTACAGCATTCTCATGAGTTTCAACCTCACTCAACTACATGCACCCGAACTCTATCACAAGGCACGTGGGGCCACGTGTTTGGACCATAGGTTCAAGCTTACAACCACAGCCATTGGCTATGATTGTGCTGGGAGGGCCCTGCCCTCCAGCTGGGACTTGCACGTGGCAATGAGAGGACCCTGTCCTTTCATTAGTCCGAGGCTTGAACCTGGCCAAAACACTGTACCCGCGCCCCACAGGTGGGGTTGGAAGTTATAGCAGCTGACCACAGTTCCTTCCCCAGGGAAAGGATGGAGGGGCCTCCTTCATAAGTGAGAAGACTTGGGCCCAGAGAGGGCGTTACAACTGCCCCAGGTGTCCCAGCATCAAAGAGGTCGGGCTGGAACCTGACCCCGATTCCTGGCTCTAACCATTGCCACGTCAGGCGTGGGGCGCATGGTGGGGTGGGAGTCCGGCCTCTCTGCCCTCTGCCCCTTAGTGCCAGCCTCTGGGCTTGAGGGTCCATGGTCAGAGGGAAGGGCCAGCCTGAGCTGCGGCTGCCCTGGGAGGTGGGCCTTGTAGCCACCCCACCCTGAGGGTGCCCCTGCCTGATGCCCTCCCTGTCTCCGCTAGATCTGGGTTCAATACCTAGCCCCCCACAGGCCCCCAGGATGACCAAGGCTTGTCTACTCTTGCACCTGAGTTTTCTGTCTGTAAAATGAGTGCTGTGTTGATCTCCCGGGGCTGCTGTAACAAATGACCGCAAACTTGACGGCTCAAAACCCAGCAATGTACTCGCTCGGCTCTGAAGCCTGGGCTATGAAATCTGGCGGGTTCTGCTCCTTCAGAGGCTCCAGGGGATAACTTGTTTGTTGCCTTTCCCAGTTTCTGTGGCTGCATCGCTCCCATCTCTGCCTCCGTGGTCCACTGCCTCCTTTTCTGTATGCCTCCCTTGCCTCACTCTTAAGAGGACACTTGTCATAAGATTTAGGGCCCACCTGGGTAATCCAGGATCATCTCCCCACCTCAAGATCCGTTCTTGACATCTGCAAAAGCCCCTTTTCCAACTAAGGTGACATTTCCCAGTCCCGGGGATAAGGACATGGGGGGGGGGGGCATGATTCAACCCACTACAGGGACGATCCTACCTAACTGCACAGCTTTTATTTGGTAAAAAAAAATCATAATACTTTCATGGGTTGTGACCTGCTGGCAAGTATGATAGCCCCACACACAATGTCCTGGCTGATTCTGGACTAGAAGGAGGCCAGCAATTGACCTATGACCGGACAGCCTCACCCTCCTGTGTTAGAGACAAGAGACTGAGGGCAGGAGAGAGAGGAGGCTGTGGGCCTGGATCTGTCCAGCTCACTCAGGAGGGCCATCGGGCCTCCTCCAGGCAGCCAGTAGGGTTATTCCTGGGACCATGACCACATTCAGGAAGAGCTCAGAAGCCCAGGGACCTGGGGCGGGGGTGACACTCCCAGAGAAAGGCAGTGACCCAGTGACTTTAAAGGGAGGTGTGTTGGTCTATGACTGAGCTAAGAGCTCTGCCCCAGACCAGGCAGGGTCGCCGGCTTGCAGCTTTTTCTCATTTTCGCAGGGACACCAGGACTGGGGCTTCAGCTGAACATGTCATGCAAACGGGCTGAGCCTGCATGCTCAGCCAGCAGTGGAGACAGGAGCCGGGCTGAGGCAGGCACGGTCTCAGCCCTCTAATTAGGACAAGGACATGTTGTCATGAGATTCCCAACAGCGAGGGGAAGGTGTAGCCACTCTGCACCCTTTTGATGAGGTTCAAAGTCTGCAGAAGAGAGTGCGAGGCCAGCACTGTGCCAGGCTTGTCACCCTGGGCCAGCCTCAGAGATGCCTAATGACCCAGACACATCCTGTCCTGAGCTCCCAGTCTGATGAGGGAGACACAGCTGACCCTGACCCAGTCTGATGGGCAGCAGCACAGAGGGGTGGGATGAGCAGAGGGCTCTGGAGGTCCAAAGATTTGGCTTCAAATCCTTCCTCCCCTTATTAGTGGGGATCTCAGGAAAGTAACAGAGACTCTCCGAGCCTCAGCTTCCTTTTGACAAACTGAGGACATCAGTACCTACCATGTGGGGTGTTCTGGGGTTCCAGGGGAGCAAACAGTGAAGCTGCAGGGCGGAGCTTGGTGCAGAGCACTCAGATGTGTTTGCGGACATGAGAGAATAATGTTAGTCCAGATCTTTACCGCACGTTGTCATAACTGACCCTGGGAGGTGGGCAGCAAACACCACCTTTTTCTCCATTTCACCAATGACACAGCCAAGCCTTAAAGAAGGAAGGGGACATCCCCAGTCCACAGTGAGCAGGAGGGGAGTGTGACAGAGGGGAAGGAGCATGACATATGGGTCACCAGGTCCCCTGCTGTCGTTCACCCAGCCTGTGAGGCCTTGGGTAAGACCCTCCTTCCCTGAGCCTCAGTTTCCCCATCTGTACAACCAGGGGGCTGGATATTCAATCTCCTTGTGGGAATAGAGCTAATTCTTCAAATGACTTCTTTTCCTAAAGCCCATGCTATGCAAGTGATAAAACCAGGAATGCTCCTCCCCACTGCCCCGCCCCACAGCCTGTTGGCCCACCTGCCCCCTCTCCGTCCGGGACAAGCTTACAGACACCTCCAATGTCACTGCCCGAGTCCCGCCTTTGGCCCCCAAGTGCAGCGCTTTTTCTTCTCTACCCACAGCCTGTCGTGCGCATCTCGGATAATGAGAGAGCGCCAGAGCTGCCCTCCCACCTCACTAATCACGTGGCAGCCTCAGCTGTGAGAACTTGGCCACGTCATTTGCCCTCGCTGAGCCTCATTTTCTTTTTTATTTTTCTTTTTTAAATTTTAAAAAAAAAATTTTTTTTTTTTATTGATGTCAGAGAGGGAGAGGGAAAGAGAGATAGAAACATCAATGATGAGAGAGAATCATTGATTGGCTGCCTCCTGCATGCCCCCCACTGGGGATCAAGCCCGCAACCTGGGCATATGCCCTGGCCAGGAATCGAACCGGCGACCTCTTGGTTCCTGGGTCGACGCTCAACCGCTGAGCTACACCCGGCTGGGCGAGCCTCATTTTCTTGTCTGTAAAATCGGGCCACTCAGCAGGTTCAGCACGTAGCAAGTGCTTAGTCAGGGTCGTGCACAGCTGTGCAGGTTGTGATCACTCAGAGCCCTTGGCTATGACCACTATTCCTGGTTTCCCTGGAACCTCCCTTTCCTTCCACAGTGGAGTGGAAGCTGGGAGGAAGCTCCCCAAGCCCTTGCCCTCGGTAGGGGCCATGGGGCCTGCCCACCCCCAGCCCCCATCCAAACGCTGCCTGTTCTCTTCATGTGGGCGCTCTCCTTGCCTATGTGTGCTGCTTCTAGGCACGGACCCAGAGGAGACCATTCTCCATGCCTTCAAGGTGTTCGACACTGAAGGGAAAGGTTTCATCAAGGCGGATTTGTAAGTCCCCTCAGCCCTCCGTGTTGGTCTTTCCCTCTCTGAAACTTCAGCTATAAAGGAACTGGTGTGGAGTCCGGGTGGGTGGCAGCCCCGTCTCCTCTCTGCCCAGAACTCAGCCCAGCTCAGCCATTGATGTCCCTCCCCTCTCTGGGCCTCAGTGCCCCCATTTCTGTGTGGAAGTGTGTAGGGAGTCTGAAGTCATCAGGGAGGGCTTCCCAGTGGCGTGGGCGGGGTGGGGGGAGAGGCAGGTCTTGAAGGATGACTAAAGATGCTTGAGCTGAAGCAGGGAGTATTCTAGATGCAGGAACACAGTGAGTTAAGTGCCAGGGCTTGGTGTGTGCAAGGTTACTGAGGAGTGGGCTGTGGCTGGAGGGTGTGAGTGGGTATGGGGTGGAGGAGACTGAGCACAGAGAGGCAGGCAGGGCCTGTATGGGGTAGCTCACTCACCAGGCCCTGGACCCTGGGTCTGCCCTGGGAGCTTGAGAAAGAGTTAGGCAGGAGCAACATGGAGACCAGCCTGGAGGAGGAGAGGAGAAGGTTACAGCCACCATGAAGGCCTTGGCTGTTGAGATGGAGGGGAGTGGATGGGTAAGTAAAACACCAGAGGCCAAAGCCAATGGGATTCAGGGCCTGAGTGGATCAGGATGGAGGCGGGCCCATGGGTAAGGGACCAGCTCAGCTGGGAACATGGAGAGTAAGGCGGCTATGGGCTGGCATTACAGAGGTGTGGGCACTGACATCTGCTATGCCTGGGAGCCTCAGCCCAGTGAAAGCTCAGGGCCGAGGGCCAAGGGTGGCAGGCAGGGCAGTGGCCACCTGTCCAGGGGCTGGGACACTGAACTGACCTCTGAGCTGTCCCTGGGCCATCCTTTCAGAGCCTCCAAGGCCTTGCTGGGTCTCTGGGTGGTCCTGGGCAGGCAAGGTTCCCCCCAGGCACAGGCTTTTGGACTAATTACTATGATGCTTCAGGCATTGGCTGTGAGACTGGTTTTGCTGCCTATTAGAATCATCTTAGTGGAGAAGGGGTGGGAGAGGGCAGGGGGCAGAGGGGAAGTGGGGACAGTCTCCTTTGTCTCTCACACATTCTCACCATCCCACACTCCCAACGTTGTGAGTCACTCACTCCCCAGGGGTAGTGGGGGGTGATTAGGATCTCTCCGGGCCACAGCCCTCTCCTTCACCCCTCCCCGAGGGTCCATCTTGAGGAGCTGGGGGAGTCACTGGGGCATGTCTGCCATTCACCTTCACCTCCACCGGGGCAAGGCCAGGGCTGGGAGGAACCCTCTGGGGACCCAATTTGGGAACCAAAGGCACCACCCAGGGATAGGGGGCCTGGAAGATGGGGCTGCCCACCAGTCAGGCCACAAGGAGGCTCTGGTTGAAACCGAGTCTGTGAAAAGTCCCCAGCCTGGGGAGCTGGGAACTGTGACTTCCTGCAGTCACATGAATAATGGAAAGTGGGCGTGGTCCTTAGCGGGGCTGCCATTGCTGGCGGCACAGGCCGCTGGTGCTCAGGGCCCCGCTCAGCTCCCAGGGCCAGCCCTGCTCCCTGCTCCCTGCTCCCCCCGAGAGCCCTCTGGCCCCCTCCCCCCAGATCCTAGGGCATCAGTCCCTCCTGCGCAGCCTCAAACTCACCTTGCATGTCTCATCTCCGGCTACTCCTCTGGGCCCAGGCAGCTCTGGCTCCTGTGGGCAGCTGCTCTGGACCACCCAGGGGGCCGGGCCCCACCCTGCCACTACACATCCTTACACTTCCCAAACCTCAGTTTCCCTCTCTGTACATGAGTTACTGACACTCGCTTCCCAAGGCCATGAGGAGCAGATGAACCCTGGGCAGGCCCATGAGGACATGCACCTGGATAGGTCTCCCTGTCCCTGGGCTGAGTGTGAGCACCTGTCCACTGCAGAACACTGCACACACGGCAGCAGCCATCGCAAACTGGGGAAGCAGGACATCAATAACCACCCTCAGTAACCTTGAGGTTGATTATTAGTGTACAGTGGACCATCTGAGTGGCCCCCAAGGTCATGTCAGAGTCCCAAGGCCATTTCATTTGGTTCCCACTTGATGCTGGGAGGAGAGTCCGTGTTACAAAGGAAGAAAATGAGGCTCAGCTGAAGTGGCGTCTGAGCCCACGTGGCTCTCTGGGGGCTGTAGCGCCAGCCCTATCCCCTTCCCTACCTTCACTGGTGTACCCCCGGACCAGGACTCCTCCCCCAAGCCCACCTGCCCTCATCAACCCTGTGATCTGTGTGTCTACTCACAGGGTGGCCCTGCCCCTGAACATGACCCTTTCTCTTCCTTGAGCAGCATCAAAGAGAAGCTCATGACCCAGGCAGACCGGTTCAGTGAGGAGGAGGTGAGCTCTGGTGTTTTCAGGGTGCTGCTGAGCACCGCTAAGAGGCTTCCTGGAAAGCACAGCCCAGCCCTTCTCAGCAGTCACCCCCACCCCACCCCACTCACATCACTCTTAGTGATGTCTCCCTTGACTCCTTTGATGGGAACAAGAAGGATGGGGGTGAGGGGAGGCTGTGGGACCCTGGCCTCCGTGCCCTCCACTGCCATGCCTCCATCTGCACTCTGACACTCTTGGGTGACCCCTTGCTCTGGCCCTTATTTGGCCCTGGTCCACGCCGACTCCCTGCTTCTTCCCCAGATCAAGCAGATGTTTGCAGCTTTCCCGCCAGATGTGTGTGGCAACCTGGACTACAGGAACCTATGCTATGTCATCACACACGGCGAAGAGAAAGACTAGAAGGCGATCGCGGACCTCCCCCATAGTCAGAGGCCGTAGTGAGAGGGAGCAAACACTGGGGGTCGGGGCAGCCGATGGGAGCTCCTATGACCAGCATGTGGGAGGAAAGGCTCTCCTTGCTTTGTGGGTGGGGTGCAAAGCAGGAATAAATAATGCTAACAAGGTCTGAGTTTTTGTGATTAATGCTCCTGCTGGGGAGAAAGCTAAACATTCCTATGTTGTTGGTTTTTCCAAAACTTTTTACTTCCCTGGCTTTGCTCAAATGTTCCTGATGAGCTAGTGTTTAGAACTAATTGACAGTTTTAATGATCCCCAGCTGGGCCACAGGACACTGCCTTCATTTATGAAGCTTTTATTGAGCATCTAGTGCGTGCCAGCCCCAGACACACAGTGATGAGACAGCCTGTCCCTGGGCAGGAAGATCAGGCAGTGAGGACAACAATTGGGGTGGGGACAAGGGAAGCAAGTCCCGGGAAGACCTGGAAGCTAGGAACTGAGCAGAGGCAAAGTAGGTGGAAAGGAGGGGTCGATTCAAGGAATGTTTAAGGAGTAGGCCAAGGGCGCTGAAACAGGACGCACATAGCACCGACCATAAAATAAAGGTGCGTAAATTGGACTTCATAAAAATGTAAAACTTCTGTTCAGCAAAAGACAACACGAAGAACATGAAAAGGCAAGGCACTGGGCTGGAGAAGATATTGGCAACAATAGATTTTGACAAAGATCTGACGGCCAGAATATACTTAAAAAATCTTACACGTTAATCCTGGAAAGATAACAACCAAAACAAACAATCAAACAAAAAACAGGTAGATGACTGTTGGGAGCAAGTTCCTCAGTCAGGGACTTGGCCCGTCTGGGTGCAGGAAATGGGCAGAACACACGAGGATCGGTAGGTAGGTGGGACCAACAAAGCAGCCAGCAACTGGCTGGTCAGTGGCAGCTTATATACAGGCTCAGACAAAAGAGGCCTCGTGCCAATTAGTGACGTCTGTGCTACCTTAACATAAGCAGGTTACATAAGGGTGCGCTTGCGCAGTACGTATGGTGCTGCTGCTGAGTCATTGCTCTCGTGCGTGCATAGGGCAACGGGGCCTTTAACATAGTAATACTGCCGTGTCAGTGCCTTCACGCATGCGTATGGCGAATGGGCCTTTAACCTCCGGCATACTCTGGTCAAGGCCCTCACAGTGACAGAAAAGGATATCCAAATGGCCTGGAAATATGTTTATCCTCATTTCTCGTAAGAAAAATGCAAAGAAACACTTCCATTAGGTGCACCCCCACCATGGCTAAAAGTAAAACGACTGCCAATACCAAGTGTTGATAAGGATGTGGAACAAACAGAACTCTCCAATTTTGGTAGCAGGGATGTAAAATGGGCCAGCCATTTTGGAACACGCTTTGGCAGTATCTACTAAAGTTAAAATGCATGCATATCCTGAGCCAACAGTTCCAAACCTAGGTATATACCACAGAAATGTTCATCATACATCCTTCAAAAGACATGTATAAGAGTTTACAAATTTATAAGAGTCCCAAACTGGAAACAAGACAAATGTCCACCAAGAGGAAAATTGATAAATAAATGATATGTTCGTGCATTGATACTATACAGCAATAAGTGTAAACTACTGATCCACACCACAACCAGCTCTCGTATTACATCACATAGAAAAAGACACACAAAGAGAACTCACTTAGTTTATTTGTTTAAGAGTTTCGCCGAAGCCGGTTTGGCTCAGTGGATAGAGCATCGGCCTGCGGACTGAAAGGTTCCAGGTTCGATTCCGGTCAAGAGCATGTACCTGGGTTGCGGGCACATCCCCAGTAGGAGATGTGCAAGAGGCAGCTGATCGATGTTTCTCTCTCATCGATGTTTCTAACTCTCTATCTCTCTCCCTTCCTCTCTGTAAAAAATCAATAAAAAAAAAAAAGAGTTTTATAAGAGCATACTTTAATAAAACTTTTAAAAATAAAATGTTTTAATAAGCATACCATAAAATCACCATTTAATAGTATACTAGTGCCCCGGTGCACGGTTCGTGCACATTGAAAGGAAATTAATTAGAAGGTGGCTGGCGGGGCGGGACTGGGCGAGAAGAACCGGACACGCCTTGGAGCCAACCTCCCGCTGTCCCTCCCAGCCGGCTGCACCTGGGGTGGCAGCACAGCTCGAAGGGCATCTGTGGAGTGAGTGGGGTCCCTCTGGCAGGTGGGGTCCCTTGGCCTGGCCTGTGGGGATCAGGCCAAAACCAGCTCTGAGGGGTCCCGGAGTGCAAGAGGACACTGCAAAGTTTCTGTCATACAGGGTGTGGAACGCAAATGCAAGTGTGCAGTAAACCGGATTCAGGGCCAACAGTGCCCCAGCAACAACATACCCCACAGCCAAAGGTGGAATCACGGGGTGCCACAAGGAATCAGGCTCCCTCCTCTCTGATTCCGGGGTGCGTCACCCCGAGAACCGCTGCTGCCAAGTCACCTCAGATCGGCAGCTCCTGCGTTAAGTGTCTGCCCCCTGGTGGTCAGTGCAAGTCATACCTACCAGCCGGTTGGCCAGTTAGACGGTCACTTAGCCTTTTATATATATAGATCATTCAGTGGCATTCAGTGAATTAAGTACATTCACAGGGTTGTGAACCATCACCACTATCAGCTGAGGAACTTGTACCCAACTGTCATCTACTTGGTTTGTTTGTTTGTTTCAGTTTTTATCTTTCCAGTATTAATGTGTAAGATTTTTTGAAAGTATATTCTGGCTGTGAGATCTTTGAACATTTTCATCAACTGGAGAAGAAATCCATTAACCATCACTCCCCATCCTTCCTGTACCCAGTTCCTGGCAACCATCAATCTTTCTTTTTCTATGGATTTGCCTATTCTAGAGATTTCATATAAATGGGATCATATAATATAGGGCTTTTTGTGTCTAGCATAATGTTTTCATGGTTCATCTGTGTTGTAGTACTTTATTCTCTTTTTTTTTCTGTTTTGTTTTGTTTTTTGGTTAATCCTTACCCGAGGATATTTTCTTTCCCATTGATTTTTTTTTTTTTTGAGAGAGAGAGAGAGAGAGTGGAAGAGAGAAATGGGGAGAAGAGAGTGAGGGAGACAAATCAATTGGTTGCCTCGAGCATGTGCCCTCTTCGGGGCCCAGGATCGAACCTGCAACCCAGGTATGTGCCCTTAAGATGGGGAATTGAACTCATGACCCTTCGGTGTGCAGGCCAACACTCTAACCACTTAGCAACCCAGGCAGGGCAGTACTTTATTCTGTTTTATACCTGAATAATATTCCTCTGTATGGCCGTACTACACTATGTTTATCCATTCATCTTGATGGACATTTGGGATGTTTTCACTTTTTGGGTATTATGAATAAGAGGGCTGTGAACATTCATGTACAAGTTTTTGTGTGAACATGTTTTCAATTCTCTTGGGCATATACCTAGGAATGAAATTGCTGGGTCATATAGTAACTTAACTTTCCCAGAAATTGCTAAACTGCCTTTCAAGGCACTTTGAAAGAGATTGCATCATTTTACATTCCCATTGGCAATGTTCAAGGGCACTGCTTTCCTCACATCCTCACCAAACCTTGTTATTTTTCTTTCCTTTTAAAAAAAACTATAGCCATCCCTGTGGGTATGAAGTAGTATCTCATGTTGCTTATGACTTGAACTTCCCCAATGATTAATGATGTTGAGCTCCTTACCACCTTCTTATTGACCATTTGTATAGCTTTGGAGAAATGTTTATTCAGATTCTATGCCCATTTTTAAATTGGGTTCTCTTTTTTGCTGTTGAGTTGTAAGAGGTCTATATATTTTCTAGAGACTAGACTTTTTAGATATGTGATTTGCAAACATTTTCTCCCATTCTGTGGGTTGCCTTTTCACTTAAAAAATATTTTTATTTATTTCAGAGAGGAAAGGAGATGGAGAGAGAGATGGAAACACCAACAATGAGCGAGAACCATTGATCTGCTGCATCCTGCATGTGCCCAACCAGGGATTGAACCCAGGCATGTGCCCTGACCGGGAATTGAACTGTGACCCCCTGGTTTATAGGTCGATGCTCAACCACTGAGGCACACCAGCCCAGCTGCCTTTTCACTCCTTTGATACTTTTTCACATGTTCTTTCTTCTAAGAGTTTTATAGTTTTCAAATTTAGGACTTTGAGCCATCTTGAGTTATTTTTTTTGTTTATGGTATGAGGTAGGGGTCCAACTTTATTCAGTTCTTCCAGCACCATTTATTGATAAGACTATTTCCCTGTTGAGTGGTCTTGGCGTCCTTGACAAAAATCAATTGCTCAGAGATGTATGGGTTGGTTTCTGGACTCTCGTTTCTAGTTCACTGATCTCCATGTCTAAAAGTACATACTTCCTGATTCCATTTATGTAAAATTCAGAATCAGGCAAACTAATTTATGATGTTAGAAGGCTGAAAGGTGGTTACTTCCGGGGTCGGGAGGCGGGAGGCAAGGGCCACGAGAGAACTTTATAGGAGCTGGGAATGCTCTGTGTGTTGATCTGAGTGGTAGATACTCAGGTGTAAACATATATGAAAGATGATCACTCTGTACCATTAAGATTCATGCAATTAATATCCTTTAGTATATTTATGTTATATATCCCAATAGAAAGAAAGGGGAGAGTGAGAGAGAGAGAGAGAGAGAGAGAGAGAGAGACTATTTTCCTAAGGCCTGTGTGTGCTAAGATTCATCTTATCCCTGTGAGTCCAGAAGGGGAAACAGGTCCAGAGCTTGCCCAAGTTCAATGGCAGAGCTGGTGTGGAACCAGGTAGCCTGGCTCTGAGTCTGCGTTTGTAAGTGCTCCCTGACACTGCCACCCAGAGCAGAGGGGTGTGGGGCAGGGACTGAATTTGAGGTCCTGTTCCTGTCCCTCACCCTCCTAAGTTCCTTGTTCCCTCTAGGGAAGGTGGGAAAAGCAGTGTCCCCTCCCCCATCAGCCTGGAGCTCCTCTGCTCAGGATGCAAGGGAAAAGCTCTGTGAGCACAGAGGGGAGAGGCCCGAGGATGGGAAGGCAAGAGTTCTGAAAGAGGCCTCCTTCTGCCCAGGCCTCGCTCCCTCTGCTCTCTAAGAGTTGGGCTTTCCTGGAAATCAAGGACTCAGCTGCCCAGAAACTCATCAGACCTGTTTGTGTCCCAAGGAACCAGGCCAGAGCCAAGCTGGAAGGAGTGAGTGCCACGGGCACGGGCCCGCCTGCCTGGCAGCTTCCTGCTGCCCTGCTCCGTGACACCTCAGTCTGCCTGCCCTGCAGGGCCTTGCTCCACGAGGACACAGGGCGACCAGTGGGGAAGGCCAGAGGGGATCTGTGCAGCTCAGGAGAGAAGACTGGAGCCATTCTTTTGCTCATTCCTTCCTCCATCCTTTAACATCCATCTACTTATACGCCCTCTGTTTCAGGGCCCATCTCTGTAGGGGAGCCACTGTGATTGGCTCCACTGGCCTAGGGAAAAGAAGGGGGTGGGGCGTGGTGGGCCAGTTGTGAGGCTGCTGGTGACTCATGATCCCTCTTCCTCCACCAGAGGTCATTGAGGGCCTTGGCTGCCCCTCACCTGCACCCACCACCATCTGCCTTCAGTCTCCATGATTCTCTATCTTGTTCTTGAGGGATTCCTGGATTGGCTCCATAAGATCCCCAGATGGGGTTCCCCCAGGTCCTCCTCTGGTTCAGGCAGCTGGGGGTGGTCTACAGAGCTGCCCCTTCCAGGGGTGGGGGCTGAGGCTCCCAAAAGCCAGAGAGAAATTGAGAGGAGCACACATGTTGATGGACACCTCATCTCTCCTGAGTCGTATCTGGAATCACCTTTTTAAAGGGACAAGAACTCCCATGGCCTCCCTTAACCTCCCCTTGTACTACTGTCCTCTTGGCTCTGGGCTCCAGCTGCATAGCTTCATTCAGTTCCTTGAGTTTCCTACATTTCCTTCTGCCACAGGGCCTTTGCATATACTATTCCTGCTGCTTGGAACACTATCCCACCTGACACCACTCCCTTCTTTGCCCATTTACTCCCTACTCAGCTTTCTGCTCTCAGCTGTGCATCATATCCTTCGGCCCTCATGCCTGGAATAGGTCAAATCCCCTTCTGTGCACTTTCGTGGCACCACATGCTTGTAGCTGGGGAGATGTAGCGGTGTTTGTCTTCCCCACAAGGCTGTAAGCCTGGGATCAGGTTGGATTTTGTCCAGCGGTGTACCCCCAGCACCCTGCACGGGCCTTACCTAGCAGACTCTTAGGAAACATTTAAACAACTCCAGGCAGCCCAGAGAGCTGGCCCTGACTTGCAGAGGCCTCTGAAAGCCACTGTATGCTCTCAGCCTCTAATAAGACACGATGAGCCGGAGGGTTGCTCTCAGCCTCTAATAAGACACGATGAGCCGGAGGGTGAGGCTAGGGCCTTCAACCAGTGCAAAGCCATCCCCCGGGCTCCATGGGGCCTGTCCTGTCTGTCTGGGCCTTCGTCTCCCCAGGAGCAGAAGGGACCCTCTGGCTCTTGGGGATCTGCCATCCCTGGGCCTACCTGGCTGTACTGCACCGAAGGTGATCTGTCTCAGGAGCTGCCAGACTGGCTCTCCTGGGGTTCTCGGTGGCCCCAACCGGGGCCTGGTAGGTGATAGGCAGGCACCCGCAGGCACGGCCATGGCAGGCCTTGGCATCCCCAGGGATCGGCCCTCCCCTGGCCCCACTGGCTCCCTCAGCCAGCTGGGTCTCATTTGAGGGTAATTAGTCCAGTGAGACGCCTGGGTCTTGGCATTTCATTTTCCACTGCGATCGTCAGCCGGGGCCTCGGATCGTGGCCCCCGTGTAAATCATGAGGGGGTAGCTGTTAGAGAAACAGCGAATTCCTTCCACCCGTGTGGCTGGCTAAATTGACTCTGAGAGCAGATTCCCTCCTGGCACTTGCTCAAGAACGGCCAAGTCCTTTGAAGGTCTTTCCAGGACAGACCCCAGGGGCTTGGAGCCGGCTGGGCGGGAATCTCCTGGGGAGCCTCTGCTCACTGAGGAGGGCAGGGCCCCTCCAGAACCTCGTGGCTGCTGGGGAGACCCTGTTCGGCATGGCTTCATCATCACTCTACGTCTCTGTGGCAACCCTGGTGGTGAGTGCACCTTTTTTTTTTTTCACAGCCAGGAAGTGGCCAACAGTGGGGGGTTGTTGATGGGGTCCTCAGCCAGGGGCATGAAACCTCAGAGCAATGAAACATCCTGGTGGAATTTCAGGCCTCAGGGGTGGTGAACACATGCCACGAGGTTCCGAAGGGACCCCCGTAGCCACCGTCTGGTGGGAAATTCTAGACCATTCCTGCTGCAAGCTTAGCCTTGGGCTGGGCCAAGATTTCAGTGTGGCTGAGGGCTAGTCTGGGCCTCCAGGGGCCCCCAAATGTCTGTGTGTGTTTGTCATCTCCTCCTGTCTGTCTTACATGCAAAGCCCTCAAGTCTCACTTGACAAAGGAAGAGAAGTTCTGCAAGGGAGACAGTGAGAAGGGTGAGGACCTGTGCTGGCTCCGGAGCCGGGGGACTTCTAGGAGGGTGACTTTGAGCAAGTCACTAACCGTGTTGTGACTCAGTTTCCCTATTTGGAAAATGAAGATAATGATAGACTACCCTCACAGCTTGTCTCCTTCCTTCATGCAAGCCAGGCTAAGGGATCCAATGGTGGACACACAGATATCATCCATCATCCGGACCCCCACTGAGCCGACATCCAGGGGAAGGCAGACACCATGACCGGTGATAACATCATGATGCTAGAAGGACTCAAGATGGTAGAGAGGTGGACGATGGGCCAGGTGCAGGTGGGGAGGGAGTGGGCCACCTGTGTGGGCCATGGTAAAGTTTTGTCCTAGGAGTAAGGAACTTCTATTTCATTGAGAGTGATATGATCCCAGATGCAATTTAATAACCAAGGTGATACGTACAAAGTCCGGAAAGGCCTATGGAACTGAGGAAGCACAGAGGAGATGCCCAATCCAGCTTGGAAGGCTTCCTGGAGGAGGTGATCAATTGAGGAATGGCTGGGATGATGACAGGCCTCCAGGTAAGAGAAGGAGGAAGGGAGTTTTCTTCCAGGAAAGTCTATCCTGGATCACATCAAGGGGAGAGGCTCGGTTTGGTGCTGGTGAGTGTGGCTCAACATTGCCCTTCTTAACAAGCAGGGAGCAGACCATGGACCAAGAGCTGCCCCTCAGCCATAGCAGCCAGCTAGAATTGACAGCACGGCTTTGTTTCATTCTCTGTATTTTTATGGTCACCCTCTGTTGATGGCAGGGAGACTAGCTTTTCATGTTGGGTAGTGAGGTTTTTAGAAAAGCTTTCTTTAAATTAAATGAATGTACATGAGTTGATTTCAGGAAAATGATTAATGTAAACAATATTTAGGGGCAAAAATCATGAATGTGGGATGGGAATTACTGAGGTTTGGGAAGAGCTGAATTGTAGAGAAGAAGCTGTGAGAGGCTATTCTGAAAGCAGCTGTTCCAGAGTTCTCTGGAATATGGTTCTAGAACCCCTGTGCTGAAAGCATTAGCTTTCAGTCTTGAGTTCAAATCTCTTTGAATGAAGAGGCTCCATCTGGAACCAAGGGAGTGTGGCTGCTTGTTAGAGAGAGATGGGCTCCCAGGCACATGAGTGTTGGTTGCTGGGCACGCACATAAGCTTGTAGTTGATTATCTTGAAGCTGAACTGCGTGGGTGGTCCAGGAGCCAGCTCAGTCCCGTGGATGTGGCATCTGGCACTCTCAGGGCGGCGCCCTCTGCCCCCACACCACTTGCCCCTCTGCCCCAGTCTCTCCCCGCTGGTGTGGCACAGAGTTCTCAGGCCTGCATGGTGCCTATGTGATGAGGGGGGAGCAGACAAGATTTCAAAGTTTCCCTCTTGGTTCAGTTGGGACCATCCGGCCAAATTTGCTTGGCACAGGCAGAAGCCATCAGTGCTGTGACCCCAGCCTCTGCTAGAGGTCAGCAGGCCCCACTAAGCAGAAGTTGAGGTCCCTTAAGCAGGGGAATCTTGGAGCAGCCTCAGCCAGGACCAAGGAGGGATGGTCCTGCTCACCCCAGGAGGACTGGACCCCCCACTTCTGGGGAACAAAGACAGATAGGTGCCAGCCCAAGGGAGAGAACCAGAATGGGTCTGGGGAGGCTGGGGACAGCGTCCTGTGGGCCTGTGCAAACAGGATGAGGATACCCTAGGGCAGGGGTGGGCAACCCCTGGCACGCATGCCAAACATGGCACGCCAGTAACTTTTGCTGGCATGCGAAACCCTCTCTTATAATC
>NW_005370191.1:884402-895209 GCF_000412655.1 Myotis brandtii | reverse complement strand
TAACATGTTCTCAAAAAATTAGGGTTGGCACGCAGAAGAATTTTGAGTCAGAGATTTGGCTGGTTTGGGCACGCACTCACAAAAAGGTTGCCCACCCCTGCCCTAGGGTCAAATCCCTGTCTAGAGGCAGAAGGTGGGACTGGCTCCTCAGGTGTCCCAGAAGGCAGAGCCAGGCAGGTATCTGGGAGTGACAGGGCCCAGCCTGTGGACTGCTCTGAGGATGAACCTGCTGCCAGCCTGAGCCATTGTGCAAAACGGCCCCTCAGTAGGGAGTGAACTGCCATGACTGGAGGAATGCAAGCTAGGGCTGGTGCCCGTGTGGCAGAGATGGGACAGGCTGGCTTTTAGAACCAGAGTCACTCCTCACCGCAGGAAGATAGAGGTGCAGCTTCAATGTGGTCCAACCAGAATCAGAGCCCACAGCAGGCTGAGCCGGAAAGACCCCCTGGGGTATCTGAGGTGCAAAGTGCTCCGCGGAAGCCTATAGGAAGCCTAAGCCCATAGGGCAGCGGTTCTCAACCTGTGGGTCGCGACCCCTTTGGCGGTCGAACGACCCTTTCCCAGGGGTCGCCTAAGACCATCCTGCATATCAGATATTTACATTATGATTCATAACAGTAGCAACATTACAGTTATGAAGTAGCAACGAAAATAATTTTATGGTTGGGTCACAACATGAGGAACTGTATTAAAGGGCCAGAAGGTTGAGAACCACTGCCATAGGGAGCTCTCCTTCCCAGCTGCTTCCCGGTTCCCTCCCTCTGTCTGTTCAACGTTCCTGCATGTGCTCAGGACCACATTCCTGTCCAAGGCCTGTTGTAGGGGTGATGGACACTAGGGCATGCAGGTGGGTGGGGCTGGGCAGAGTAGGGGGCACTTTAACATACGGCCTCTTGGGGGATGTTGGGGGCTGTGAGGTGGGATTTCAGGTCCGTGAGGGACTCGGGGCTCCTCAGTTAGCAGGGAGAAGGCATCTAGGACAGGGGTTATGTCTTGCTGAGCAGGCCCTTACCACTCTGGGCTCCAGACCTCGCTGTGCCACCAGCACACTGGGCTGGGGCTGGGGCTGGGGCTGGGGCCATGGCTGCGGGCCTGATGAAGGGCCTGGGAAGGGCAGGACAGCCCGGAGCCGCCCTAATCTGGGGCTTAGCTCTGACTTCAAAGCTGGCGGCTTCCTTGGAATGTCCAGTCATTGTGGGGGCTGGTGGGGCGGGGGGAGGTGCCTGGTTCCCATCAAGCTCCAGAGAGTAACTGTGGCCTCTTGGGGCCTGTGAGGATAAGATGGGTGGCATGAGGGCAGGTCTGGGGATCTCAATGGGGGCATATGGTGTGGAGTCCCAACCCCTTACAGCTGTGTGACTTTGGGCCTGTGGCTTAACCTCTCTGGACCCTTGTATTCCTCCTCAGAAACAGGGTGAGTGGTACCTCCCTCCCAGGGCAGCACCTGGTGTCGGGCCTGGCCCAGGTGAGGGCACCGAGTCCGTGCCGGTGTGTGAGCACAAACTTGTTGCAAGGATGGCCTTTGTGGCCCCACAGTGCCACCTACTGACAGCTGAGCAGCCGTGCTCAGCTCTGGCTTCCCTAAGGCCGCCTGGACTGGGCATTTTCTGGGCAGCCAAGGGCACAGGTTAAAAGCACAATTTTGGGGCAGACAAGTCTGAATTGTGAGTCCAGGCTACCTCAAGTTGTGGATGAATGACAAAGCAAGCTCGTTAGTTCCAGTTTCCTGAAAAAGGTAACAGCAGACTACCCACTGAGCTTACACACATTCACACATGTCTCCCAGCAACCATGGTTGTAGAGCCCATGGATCCCCATTTAATAGATGGGGAAACTGACGCCAGAGAGGGTAAGACACTGGCCCTAGGCTGCACAGCCAGTAAGTGTCACAACTGAGATCTGGAAGGCAGCTATGCTCACCACTATACCACCACGCTGCAACTGAGATCTGAACTCAAGCAGCATGGCTCCTCAGCCCTTACTTGTTACCACCAGGCGAAGGCCCAGCTGGTATAGCTGTCTGTCAGGATTGCAGGCAAGAGTTACTCCTGGCAATTCAGCTGAAACCCTTGGCCCAAGGTGGTGTAGTATGGTGACTCCAGCGCAGGATTTGCCGTTGTTCTGGGTTCAAGTCCTGCCTCCACTACTCTCTAGCTGTGGGACCTGGGCAAGCCATGCCATGCCTGGTGCCTCAGTGTTCTCACCAAGGGCTTGGTGCAAGGGTCAGAGACGAAGCACAGAAGGGAAACGCAGCACCTGGCAGCAGTGAGCTCCTTGTTGTTCTCACCGACCAGCCCTGTTCTTGCTCT
Source organism: Myotis brandtii (assembly GCF_000412655.1). NCBI lineage: Eukaryota > Metazoa > Chordata > Mammalia > Chiroptera > Vespertilionidae > Myotis > Myotis brandtii. The sequence continues at coordinate 892,900 of NW_005370191.1, read as the reverse complement.
GGGCAGGTGGGCCCTCTGGTCCCATGGACCCGGGGATGGTACCGGAAGCAACCCTCACACTGCCACAGTCCTGCGTCCTTCGGGCACCAGGAGGCTGGCAATTGGGGCTGGGAGCTGAATGTTCAGAGGAAAGAGGGGATGGAGAAGCAGCTGTGGAGGGGCCTCCGTCGGAGCCGGGTTCCTCCAAATTTGTTGGGAGGAGTCCCTTTCCTTGTGAGCCCCCAGCCACCTACTGGGGAACTGGGGGACCTCCCAGGACAATGATGGGGGTGGGAGGAAAGCCTGCCACCATCTGTTGTGCGCTCACCTCTGAGACCACTTGTCTCCTGGTCTGCCAAGGATTGCCTTACATCTGCAGCCACTTCCAGGTCGAAAACCCCAACCTTTTCCTCCCCCCTCAGCAAGCCCATCAGGTGTTGGATCAGCCAAGGACAAGGGTTCTAGGGCTCCACACACCTCTTTTGGGGAGCGCCTGTCTGTGACGTTCGACCCCCACCACCCCAGTGGGAGCAGCAAGCTGCCCAATGGCCATGGTGGGGGATGGAAGGGCCATGGATGGGGCCACAAGGCTCAGGATCCAGGACAGCCCTCCCGATCCAGCCTGCCCCCTTGCCATGTGGGCCTCCCTTTCAGTGCAGTGCCCCTCCCAGAAATGCCCACTTCAGCTCTGTAATTACCGATTCTTCTCCTCCTTCCTGCCCCACCCCCAAGCGTCGTCAAGTCTTTGCCAGCAGACAGGAGTCTGCTGTAAAAGCTGGAGGCCTGAGCCAGCCTGAGTCCATCAGATGAAATGGAATGGGAAGTGGGCGCCCCAGAAGCCCACTGTCCAGATTGGGAGAGTTTCGAAAGGGACCACAGATCCAGGTGGACCCAGAGGAGCCTTTGGGGAGGCTAAGGGCCTTCACTGGGCCACCATCCAGGGAGGCACTCCTGGACCTACCTGTGAGGGGGTTTTGAGTGCTGGGGTGAGGGGACCGGGCCACCTGGTATGTCGCCCTTGCCAGTCTCCATAGCACTTGGGCCTCCACTCTGAGGCTCAGCCCTGCCACCTTCTGGGAGGTGGACCAGGCAGGTAGGCGAGTCTATTTTACAGACGATGAAGCTGAGGCCAGAGAGGAAGAGCTGAAGCCCAGAGAGAAACACGTAGGCAGGAAGTGACAAAGTGAACCCCAGAAGCCAAGGCTGAGAGCTCTGGGCCCAGTGTGCTCCCCATTGCCTACCAGGAACTCCAGCCCCTGCTCTAGTCTACTCCCTGGGGACTGGACACATGGATCCCCAAAGAGTGCTCAAGGTTGGGGCTGCTGCAGCTTGGAAGTAGGCCTGGGCCTGGGCCCTTGCTGCCGGCTGGACACCCTGCTGGCTGCCAGAGGCCACTGCTGGACACAGGATGGGCACAGTGAGAGGTAGACACGGGACAGGAAGGAGCATTTAGATGAAGTAGGGACGGGGAGGCAAGTGATGAAAGATGCCTGGAGCTAGAGAGGGAACTGGTAATTTTTGAGCAGCTGCCTGTTGGGCCCTGTGCTTTGGGCTTCATGTGGTTGATCTCTCTGAAACCTTCTGAAGACCTGAGACTGGCAGTATATCCTACATACCAGTCATGGAAAGATAACAACAACACACACACACACACACGCACACACACACACCAAACAAACACAAAACTCAGGTAGATGACCAAAAAGGATATCCAAATAGCCAGTAAAGACCTGAAAAGATGCTCAACCTCATTCCTCATCAACGCAAATGCAAATGAAAACTTCAATAAGTCACACACCCTCCAGAATGGCTAACATGAAAAAGATGGGTGCTAATGTCCCCATTCTGCAGATGAAGGAACTGAAGCTCAGAGAAACTTAGATACTCGTCCAGTGGTCACGGATGCCCAGGGCTAGCTGCCCTCAAAGTCTGCCATCTGTCTGCTCCAAGGGTGTGGTCAGACTGGCTTCCACTGACCAGAGACTTCCTGAATGCCTCAGTAACGTTGCTGACCACCGCTGGGCACCTCCTTTGGCCAGTCCTGTGCTGGGCACTGGAAATCCGGGCTGACTCACTCTCAAGCTCCATTTCTGAATAGCTGTGTCCAGAGAGCAGTGGGTGTGTGCATAACCAGCCCATGGGCTACCGGAGTCCTGTGGGGCCTGGAGAAAGGAGGGAGAAGACTGGACACCGATGAGCTGGGCTTGCCAGAGCAGGAGGAGCTTCAGGAGGCAGCAGCCAGCCAAGACTGCGGGTGGTCGGAGGCAGGCCCTGCGGGTCAGGCGGCAGGGCCTTGGGCCTCCAGCCAGATCGGGGTGGTGGTACTGAGGGTACTGGAAGCTGCCTTCCAGGGCTCGGGCCCTGTGGGCGCGGTGGCAGGGCCTTCCCTAAGGGGAATGGATGGAAAGGCCAGGCTGTCGTCCAAAGAGTGATGCCAGAGACCACTGCTGGACACAGGATGGGCACAGTGAGAGGTGTGTGTGCCCTGTCCTGGACGCATGCCCTGTGAATACTTGGAGAAGCCAGAGGCTGCTGCCCTGTCTTCACGGTGGAGCCAAGAAGGCATGCCAGGAGGGCAGAGGGTAGTGCTCTCTGACCACCTAAGTTCCATTGTCCAGCTTTGGCCCCCGGGCCATGCCCTGTGAGCTCACAGAAAAGTAGGGCCTCCCATTAGCTGCAGGCCAAGCATTTCTGGCAGATTGCATCCAAGATGGAACCCACCGCTCCCCCTGGCTGGTGGTTTCCCCACAGGCAGCTGGTAGCCATCGGGTACAAGACCCAGACCGGAAGTCCCTTAGCTCCAGCCCCCAGCTGGGCCCAGAGTGTTGGGGCCACTGGTCTGGGTGGTGTGTGTCTGCCTGATGTCACCAGTCAGCTTTACCAAAGCCAAGTGACCGGAGCAAAGTGGCTGCTGTGTCCCGAAGAGCAGGAACTGAGGGGGCTGGGCCGCCCTGGCCCCACCAGGTACCCAGGGCATTTAGTGGGGTCTGGGCCCCAGTGGGGCCTGGGCTTGCTGTCGAGGGTGGACACCCTGCTGGCTGCCTGCATACTCTGCAGTCCCAACCATCTGCACCCCTTTCTGGATTTGAATGTTTGTCCATGAAGCGGAGTGTTGGCCAGGCCTGGGAAGCCGGGGGCCTGTGATTTGTGTCCTCCACACGGGGTCATCGAAGGCTTTATGAGGCCCTCTGGCAGGCCCACTGGGTTTCCACGAGCTGAGATCATGCACCTGAAAGCAGGGCCCTCCCAGCCCTGCGCCCTGAATGGGCCTCTTGTTCTCCAGAACCTGGCTGTCACTGCCTGGCTTAGCGGAGGGTGCTCTGTCGGCTGCTCCTGCCAGGCAAGAGGCTCTGCCAGAGGCCAGGCGAGGGTGGCAAGAATCGGGGCCGCTCAGGCTTGGCCCTGCAGTGACCACCAGTCAGAGGACCTGACCTCTCCGCACTCCTGGTCCGTGCAGAGGGGGGTCGCATCACGGAGGCCTGCACTGTCTGGCCCACTCAGCATCCTTGGGGTTTCTGATCCCCAAACATTCAGGAAGGGCTTCAGGGCTCCCGCTTTCAGCAGCTGGGCTCCGAGGCCTCCCTTGGAGCCCGGTCACTGCTCCAGAGGTGCTTCCGGCCGGGCAGCAGAACGACAGGCCAGTGAGTCTGAACAATATGGCACGACAAGTGGGATCTTAGAGGGATGAGCACAGAGAAAGGCGTGACTGCTGGCCCATGGGTGGGCGGGGACTGCCAGCTCTGCCTAGACTTCTAGGCAGGAAAAGGAGGCAAAGGGAGGAGCGGGAGCACGGCATGTGCAGAAATCTGTCTAGAATGGGGCTGGCAACTCACAGGCCGGTGGGGCGCTGGTGGGAGACAGAGACGCAGGCAGGGGACTAGGGGGGGAACAGCGGTTGTAACCCCCCAGCAAGAGGCCTGAGGCCTGGAGCACTGGCCAGGGCAGCACAGTGGGGACAGCGGGGAGCGGGGGACAGAGGAGGCAGGCTGTAGGGATGCTGCGTGGGCCTTAGGGAGCATCCCTGTCCAGCGGGGCCCACTTTCCGGTCCTTCTTCTCTTTCTTCAAAATCCTCAGTCCCTGCCCATGATCAGAGAGTTTCATTCTGATCTCTCTCCCAATGCTTTCTTAACATTCTTCCCACAATTTGTTAAATATTTGCACACTGTTTGACATTTTTACACTTCTTAAAACTTTCAGTCTTTTAAATACCAAGCAAACAAATAAATAAGTCAGCGAAACCACAGTTTTGGTGTGTAATGTGTTTTTTAACTTAGTGGACTAGGTAAATAAATGCTCAGAAACACATACAAATTCTTTTATGCAGTATTTTAAGTTCAAAATGATACATATTTATTGTTCTACAGCAGGGGTTCCTGTAAAGGGCCAGACAGTAAACCTTTTAGGCTCTGCAGCCATATAGTCTCTGCCACAGCCACACAAGTCCGCACTTGTGCAGAAGCAGCCCTGGGCCTCCTGCAGATGAATGAGCCTGCCTGTGCTCCAACCCCACTTTATTTATGGAGACCAAAATTTGAATTTCATATAACTTTCATGCCTCAGTCACCAAATAATGTCCTTCTAATTTTTCATTCATTTAAAAATGTAAAAGTCAATCTTACTTTGCATGCTGCACACACAAAAAAAGGCAGCTGGCTATTTCCTGTAATTTCCTAACTACTGTTCTATAATGTAGTAAGGTTGATCTTTTAAAAAGGAGTAAATATTTAGAAATCCGTATGCATCTAGTAAGTGGGTACACCATTTGTTATAGTTGCCCATTGCTGCAACACACTGCCCCCAAACTTAGTGGCTTAAAGCAATAACCACCTTACTAAATCTCGTGATCCTATGAGGTGACTGTGCTCAGCTGTGAGGTTCTTCTGCTTCATGTGATGTTCGTTGGGGCTGCAGCCATCTGGGGCCTCAACTGGGCTGGAGCATCCCAGATAGCTCTGGTGTTGGGTGTTGGCTGAGTCCTTAGCTGGGGCTCTCAACCTGAAGGCCTGAATGCGGCTTCTCCACATGTTTTGGTGCATAATGGCTGGAGAGAGAGAGAGAGAGAGAGAGAGAGCGCAGAAGCTGCCTGCTGGTGTTCTTAAAGGGTAGGACTGAAACCAGCACTGTGTCCCTTCCATGGCATTCTATGGATTAAGCAGTCACAAGGCTAGCCTAGAGGGGGAGAGGAAATAGATCCCTTGAAGGAATGACAAATAGTCTGTGGCCATCTTTAATTCACACCACCTGGCAAGGTCAACAGGTAGATTGATGAACTGGTGTGGATTTCAAGTGATTGCTGGATGCTTAACTGTTCATTGACTACACGTATGAGTAGCACAGCTGGCCAGATAGTGAGGACGTATTACTAGCCAGTTAGCGGCTAACCTGTATTGAGCACCTACAATGGGCTCATTGAAAATATGATAGTCGTATCTCATAACATCTTGTGAAGTAGAAATTGTTGTTTCAGTTTTACAGATGAGAAACAGTCTCAGAGAGTTCCACCTGGGGAATGTAAGTTGCAACGTCCATGGGACACCCCATGATGAAGCCCAGATGTCAGGGAGTGTGGTGTCTGGGGCTAAGAGAGATATGGGGGGGAGGGGGCAGAATAGCTTAAATGGTGAGAAGTGACTTGTCCAAGGTCACCCCAGCATCGTGAGTCTAGCTGAGACAAGAACTCAGTGCTCCCAACTCAAGGCCCCACCCCAGCAGGGGCTCACCCTGCATCGCTCCCTGGACTCGGGGGAGAGAGCTCTGCAATTTCCTTAAAATTTACTACAATATTAACAATGGGTTCTCAGATCTGGCATCAGCAGGTTCCATCCTCCCACTCCATGGAGCAGGGTAGAGTGGGTGGGTGACCATGGACACCCATGGTGTGTATGATGGGAGAAGTGGGCTAGTGCTCATGGAGAAAGGACCCACATGTGGCCATCGCCTGAAACTCAGGGCGGTTGGCTAGTTGCTTTATTTATTCATCTCTACTCCCTCCCACAAAGAGATTCAAGGCGTTTTATAGTAATGAAGACACTGCAATAAGATGGAGTGAATACAGAAGAATTTGGAGTCTGATGAATGGTAGTGTTTTGAAGTAATAGAACAAGGTCAGGAGAGTGAGGCTAAAACCCCACATTAATGCCTCAAGTACTGCCTTCTTCTGATCTCCTGGGCTGCTTCCCTTCCCTTGTGGTCTCAGTGCTGCTCTTGGCTCTCTGTGCCAGACTGACAGCTGAGAGGTGAGAGGGTCTGGGGAATCCAGGCCGGGGAAGAGAAGGCTCAAGGACACCACTGCTTTCTCCAAGTTTCTGCAGGGACATTCTGGGGCAGCAGGAACACAGAGGTTCCAGAGAGCAGAATGATGGTCAACATGGACTTTCATCTGAGAAACAGCAGTTCACAGTCAGAGCTGTTTACAGACGGGCTTTGCTGCCCAGGAAGGCAGTGAGCTCCTTGTCAGAGAAAGTGTGTAAGCAGATGCTGGACAGCCACTGATGGAGGCTTTCTGGGCACTGGACTGGAGGGCCATAATGCAGGCTGGTGACCAGTCAGTACAAGGAAGAGGTTAAGAAGGTGGCTCTGGGCCAATGTCCATTTCAGAAGCTTCCTAGTCATGTAGTCAAATTCCTTAACCTCTCTGTGCCTGGGTTTTTCTGTCTCTTCACCGCCACCGCCACCTCTATGCCCTCCAGGTACCCTCCTAACTGGGCTCCTGGTAAATGTTCCTGGTCTCCTCTGGTTCAAAGCAAGCTGAGCTTAAAGGAGCAGGTGCGTTAGTGGTGGTAAGAACAGCAGTGCTCTGGGGCTCAGCCTCCCCTTCAGCTCCTGACTATGCTTCTCCGCTGCTACTGATGACCTCTCCCTGGGAGGGGGTCCTGGAGGCAGGTCCTGCTTCTGATCCCTCTCTGTCCTCCAGATCTCAACACAGGCCTGGCACATGGGAGGCCTCAGTGAGTGCTTTTTAAATGACTGGAGAGGATGGATGGATGGATTATGGATGGGCAAATGGGTGAGTTAGTTGATGAATGGATGATGGGGTGAATGGATGGGTGGATGAATAAATAGATGGATGGGTGGATAATTAGATGAGTGAATGGATGGTTAAATAGATAGAAGGTAAAACCTTTTTAAATGACTGGAGAGGATGGATGGATGGATTATAGATGCTGGGATGGATGGATGGATGGATAATTGGATGGGCAAATGGGTGAGTTAGTTGATGGATGGATGATGGGATGACTGGATGGGTGGATGAATAAATAGATGGATGGGTGGTTACTTAGATGAGTGAATGGATGGTTAAGTAGATAGTAGGTAGAAAAAGGAAGGGAGGGAGGGGTAGTACATGGCCCTTTAATATAATTGCAAAGCATTATCAACTTCTTTATTTTGTTTTATCCTCATAACTCTGTTTTGAAGACAGGGCTGGAACTATTCATCCCATCTACAGAATTGAACACTGAGTAAAAAACTGGTGAAGCTATTTGCTCCATCACACAGGGAGAAAGTGACTGAGGCGTGAGAAGCAGAGCTGCCCCCTGGCTTCAAGGAGCTTCTAGAGGAGCAAGTCCATGAGTAGTTGGATGGGATTGGGGCAGTGGCCTGGGCTAAGTGCTGGGCACCCCAAACATCCCGGAAGGACTACGCTGAGTCAGCATTTCTGAGAAGGTGAGGCAGGGCTGGCATGGAGATGCAGGAGGTGATCAGGTAAAGACAAGGCCGTTGATTTGGGGCCAAGGCTGTGTAAGACCCCCGGTCACAGCAGCTCAGCTCCCCTCTGGGACAAGGCCGAGGTCCTGGGCAGCTGAAGTGTGGGATGAGCGGTGGAGGGGGCGGGGCCAGGTCAGGGAGGACGGTGAGGATAGATCTGCAGAACCTGGAGCTCCAGGCTGTGGAGTCAAGGCCTCATCTGAGGCAATGGCGGATAAGAGGATCTCCATGCTGAGAGAGGAAGAGGGTTGGCCCTCACCCAGGCTGTCTCTCGCCACCCCCACCCATGCCCACTTGGCCCTGTGCCACCCTCAGATGCACTGACCTCAGCCAGGCCTGGGCATCAGTGCCACCGCCTAGGGCAGTGAAAAAGCCAGCCAGGCAGAGGCCCACCCACGACTTCCCACCCCCGGAGCACGGCCTTATCCGCCAAGGGGCCCCTCGCCGCCCTGAAGACCCCAGGGCTGGGTTTGGGAGTCTCAGCGCCTCAAAAGCTGCCTCCACGGCGAGGCGCCCCCGCCAGGTGTGCTGGGCGCTCATTAGGCCCCAGTGCGAGGCCGGGCTTTCAGTGTCTTTCTGAGAATCCCCCAAGAAGAAAGAAATCAAAGGCTGGGGATTGAAAAACAAGGATGAGGAGATATAAAACAAGATTTCTATCTAAATAATTTCCTCTAATTGCTAGTAAGAGACATTAATTTTCCTTTTGAAGCTCCCCGCAGCCTGGGGCGCCTCGGGCCGTGCCAAGATGGCAGGCCGTCTAGCCGGATTATCTCACCGCCGCCCGCAGGGCTGGCATGGCGCCCACCTGGGG
>NW_005370191.1:878280-884201 GCF_000412655.1 Myotis brandtii | reverse complement strand
AGGGGGCTGGGGGAGGCGAGGGGGAGGGAGGAGAGAGCCCCGATCTGGTGTGCAGAGGCTGAAGTCTAACAGGACTCCTGCCCACCTGGATGGATGCGGGGGTGCGGGGACCTTGGAGGCCTGGGGCCCCTTCTGTGCCCTGGAGCCACTGGGCCTTTGGGCATGTGATGCATCCCCGAGGCCCAGGGCACTGACTGCTTTTCTACCTGTCCCAGCCCTGAGTGCGGCCCCCACCCTGAAGGCAGCAGGGTGAGGCCAGGGTGACAGAGGCCCAGGCGGGTCCCCCCGCCCTTCCTCACAGCTCCCCTGGAGGAAGTATGCCTCTTTATTATCCCCCTTTTACAGATGAGGGCGTTGAGGTTTGAGGTGGAGGATAGCTTCTACTGGAGGAGAGAGTCTGGGCTGAATGGAGCTTCTGTGCCCAGGCCCTGGCCCTCAGATAGCTGTGGGAAGGTGCAGGGGGAAGTCCCGATTCTTCAGGAGCGTGTTTAAAACAGTCCTACTCTGTCCCCAGCTCTCTCTGGTCTTTCCTCTAAGTGTCCCTTGTCCTGTTCCCTCTAGCTGCTGGGCTAGAGGCCTCTCCTGGGTTCCTCCAGCCCTGCTTGCACTGGTCACACTCACTGCCATTGCCCCTCACTCACTCCACCACCTCCCACCTGGGAGCACTGCAGGGTCTGGGCTGCAGCAGAGACCCCTCTGTGCCCTGCGCCTGGCCGGGCCCACACCCACTGGGATGCACAAGGTTGCAGGACGGAAGGAGGCCCCGTGCTCCCAGACGTGTGGGGTGTTTCTGCTGGTGATGGAACGCACATTGTCTTTACCCTAAGAGATTTTTCCTTCCCTTTTGATCCCTTGCAATTTATGAAAAATAGAACGCATATGTTCCTGATTAATTTCCACAAAATCACGGGAATGTTGACTTTTTAAAGGAGTCATTTTATGTGGAGTCTCCTTTTAGATTCTTTCAAGACTTCCTTTGCCCGGGAAGTTGAGTTTGGGGAGGAGAAGGGCCAGCTTGCCACCCACAGCGTCCCATCGACATGAGAAGTGGCATTGTCACAAAGGCTGGCCCTGGTGGGCAGGTGCCCCAGAATGTCCCCACCTCACTCACGTTCCTCCTTGGCTCTCCACAGCCCTCAGGATGAAGACCGGGCTCCTTAGCCTGGCATTCAAGGCCTCCACAGTGCAGCCCTCTTGCCCTCTGGACCCCCCATCTCCTCCTTCAGGCACCACACTATCCAGCCTCGCTGAACTTCCACTTGCTCCCAGAGCACACCAGTGGTTCCTCTCTCTGTCCCTTTGCACACACTGTTTCCTCTGCTGGGAATGCTCTCTCCCATCCTTCTCCCCCCGACAAACTTCTACTCATCCTTCAAAACCCAGGCCCAGTGTCTCCTCATCTGTTCAGCATTTGCTGACTCACCCAGGCAGCTCTCTGTACTTACCCCAGCTTTTGAAGAAGTGAGTCCTCATTTGACCAAAGGGGCCCGGACACACTGACTTTGGCCTGCCTCCCAGGGTCACTGAACCAGGCACACAAAGATGAAAGGCTGGTATGTCATGGTAAGAAGTAATAAAAGACAAACCCTCCCCAAAGGAAAGCCACGCACAGTGTTTATTTTTGGTATTTTATGGGGTGCTTTTGAGGATGGGAGATGGAAAAAGAGAGTTCCACCAGGGACAAGCAGCAGATTTCACCCTTGGAGTAGGAGGGAGAGAGGAGGGACAGCCCTTCTGGGCCAGTGCTGATCTCTGGGCACCACCTAAGTTCCAGAGGGGCCAGAGTTGCTGCCCCGGCCCAGAGTTGGTCACAGGCAGGGTTTTATTTATTTATTAAACATATTTGTATTGATTTCAGAGAGGAAGGGAGAGGAAGAGAGAGATAGAAACATCAATGATGAGAGAGAATCATCGATCGGCTGCCTCCTGCATGCCCCCTACTGGGGATCAAGCCAGCAATCCGGCCATGTGCCCTTAACCAAAATCAAACCCAAAACCCTTCTGTCTGCAGGTTGACGCTCTATCCACTGAGCAAAACCAGCCAGGGCCACAGGCAGGATTTTAGATCCCAACAGAGGGTCCCTCTGGCTCACCCACCCTTCACCCCCATGCCCAGCCCCACTCTGAACTTCTTCTCAAGTGCTTTGTAGCTAACCTTATAGGGTGGGTAGGATCAAGACAACCCTCACTTTACAGATGAGCAGCTGAGGCCCAGGCATAAAGGATTGGCTTAAGGCTACATGTTAAATTAGCAGCTGGGCAAGAACTAGGACTTGGAGCATCTGCCTCACAGTTTTGGCTGGTTCATTCTAGCCCAGCTGTTTTCAGCCATTGGAGAGGTGGCCCTGGAGGGTTCCAACCTCCTGCCCTGAGAGCAGAAGGCACTAAATCAGTTAGGCTCTTCCAGGCACATCAGGCCCTGCTTCCTGGACTTCCTGCTTCCTGTTTACCACAACCTGCTGCTTTTATGCTTGAAGAAGAGGGTCAGACCATGTGTGAAAAGATCCAGCCGTGAAACCACCTGGCCCAGCTGTGGGAGGCTGTTCAGTGGGCAGGTGGGCCCAGAGACAAGGAAGACCTCCATATCAGATTGCCTCCTCCCTCTCCAGCCACAGTCTAGAATCAGGACTGCAAGCACCTGACCCTCTCACCAGACTCACAAGAGCTGAGGAAATCAGAGGGCTCCCTGCAGGTAGGGCCCAGGGGTGGGTAGGAGCTTTCCTCGTGTCTTCTTGAGTAATGGGAGCCTGAAACCACCACCGAGGCTGGGAGGAGCTGGGGTCTGGGAAAGGCCATGGGTGCTGCTGGTGCCAGCGCAAGGGAAGGGTGGTGGTGGGGGGTGTAAACGGGAGACAGTTTGACCCTCAGGGAGCATGCATTCTCTCATGGAAGACAGTGAGGCTTTGGATGAACCCCACTTCCTGAGCACCTATTAGAAACCTGGGCCCTTTATAACCGACCCCAAGAGAGGCATGATGGTGAACACGGCCCATGAGCAGGGACCACATGCCATTTGAAAGAGGGCTGGGTGTAAATCTTCCATCCACCGACCCCATCTAGATTCATCTCTGACAGCTCGTGGCTCTGCGAGAGCCCATTCCTGCCCTCTCTTGTGAATTGCACTTAACACTCACAGCCACCCTGGCAGGAATGTAAATGCTCACTAATTAACCATGCCCCTGTCTATTTCCCTGCATCCTTTGTGGTTAGCCTGGGCCTTGTGACTAGTTCTGGCCAATAGAACATAATTGTAGATGACCTGTGTCGCTTGTGGGCTGAAGCAGTTAGGAGCCAATGTGCTCTTTTTGTCTCTCTCTTCCTGCTGCAGCAATCTTAGAGGGACACTCATTCCAGATAATAAGCTAAAAGATGGAGGAAGGCCTCCACATCAAACTTTATAGGGCAAAATGTAAACCTTTGTGTGGGTTAAACAACTGAGGGTGAGGCTTCCTCTAATGTTGATTAGTATTATTATCCTGATAGAATCCTGGGAAATAGGGATTCGAGTCTCTATCCTGCAGATGAGCACACCGAGGCCCAGGAAAGGGACTTGGAGGCAATCTCTAGTTACAGAACCACTCAGCCCACCGTGACTGACACCAGACCCCGAGAAGTATTCCCTGCCCCTTGCATTATCCGCATGTTGAAAACAGCCACGGGGACACAGGCCAGGAGAGGGAAGAGGCAAGGAGCAGCTAAAACTTGCTTTTAAAAAATTGCATGCTATTAAAACTCCATCAGGCTCATGTAAACCATGATCTGTGGGACAGCTGCTATTCAGAAAAGCACAAAGGAGACCTAATATGGGGCAGATGCAGATGCCTGGGCCCCCCAGGACTGTGGCAGGATGTGCACGGGGCACGAGGGCAGCTTGAGGGGCCGGCTGTCAGACACTCCACCGGCAGCACGATGGATGGCAGATAGGGGCCGTCAGGACAAGGGAAAAGGAGGAGGAGATAGGGCTTGATTTACAAGCACCAGCCAAGAAAATGCAGCCAAGATTTATGAGGGCTCAAGTGACTCGTTGGAGCCGAGTTTATTATCCATCACATACATCTGAATGTATATTTATGGCTTTCCAAATGATCCTGTCTCATTGAAAATTATGTCCAAAGAACATCAATAGCAGTTCATCAGCATTGAGAAGGGCTGATCCAGGATGGAGTTCAAGGCCTCTCCTAGACAGCCAGGGACAGCACTAGCTGGTCTCATTTTTGTGTGCACAGGTTCGCGAAGCAGACACAGGCCAGTGGGCACTCTGAGCTGTGCCCTGCTCTTGAGCCAACATACAGAGATGAACCCATCTCATAGGGCCCTGCCTACACCCCCTGTGCCAGGCACTGAGCTAGGTGCTGGATCTCACAGGGACACTTAAAAGGCAGCCAGGGAGGGTGAGAATACGAGTTCTGTCACTTAACTGCTGAGTGACCCCAAGAAGCTACTTAACCTCTCTGAACCTCAGTTTCCTCATCAAGAAGATGGAAGGAACAATGATGGTTTCCCCAGAGAATAATTAGTAGGCATACAAGATACTGCATGTAAAGTGCTTACCCCAGTGCCTGGCATTCAGTAAGGGCCCATAAATGTTATTTTTCTGTTATCATCATGATTATTACTCTAAGCATCATAATGTAATGTTTGGCAAAACCTGACCATCAAACCAAACAAAATAAGACAAATTTCTGGCTGACACCCTATTGAGTCGAAGAATGATTACTTACCTGGTTGGCACATGCTGGATACCAGAGAGGTGGACCCAGACAGTCAGAGAACCACCAAGAAGGGATTTTTATATTGGGGCTTTATGAAGACATGAAAGAACTGGCTATGAATGACTTAACCTGCCCAAGTCTCGGACCCATAGCTACCTTAGTAAGCTCGGAACTTTGTCACAATTGGAAATAAGAGCTGGTATTCTGCTAATACACACTAATATGACTTTCTCTTCCATATGCGTCTGAAAATAGCAACCACCCTAAACACTGAAGTGCTTCTCCTGCTGCCCTGGACACCCTCCACCAGGACCGCTTGATTAGGATCTGTGTGCCCTGGTCCTTGATTATGGCTTTTGATCACAGAGTTTCAGACAAAGGGGCAGGCAGCCACTGTCTTTGCACATCCCCTCATGGTTGCAAGCCTCTCCCCCTTTAGCTGAAGTGACTTCCAGGGAATTTAAAGAGCTGGCACCTTCATCCACTCCCTTCCTTTTTCAGTTTTTCTTAGGGAGACAGCCATTAAAGACCAAGACATTAAAAAACAATCACATATGTGGAAAAAATTGGAAAGTGACCATTCATGCCCAGGGAAAGATTCAGTAAAGATCTGAGAAGGCCTTATGTTTATATCTCAGGCTGATGATCTTTGGCACAGAGACATCCCATAAATAATTGAAAAAACATTAAATAATAATAATAATAAAACAGCAAATCTGCCCTGGCTGGTGTAGCTCATTTGGTTGAGTGTGGTCCTGTGCACCAAAGGGTCGCTGGTTCAATTCCTGGTCAGGGCACATGCCCAGGTTGCAGGTTTGATCCCTAGTCAGTGTGTAGGCAGGAACACCGATTGATGTTCCTCTCACATCGATGTTTCTCTCTCTCTCTCTCTTCCTCTCCCTTGCTCTAAAATCAATTACAAAAAAAACTTTAAAAAAACTCAGTAAATTCTCAGGAAGGAGAAGAATCTTGAATACATAATTTGGTATTCAACTGGATTCAAACTGGATCCAAGTGTCCAGTTTTCAACAACAAAAAAAATATTACAAAGAAATCATAAAAATATAATGCTGCATGCCAACTATAATTGGAAAATAAATTATTTTTTAAAAAATAAAAAGGGCCATGGAAACAAAAGAAAAAATAAACAAATGAGACTACATCAAACTAAAAAGTTTTTGCATAGCAAAGGAAAGCCTTCAACAAAAT
>NW_005370191.1:875054-877511 GCF_000412655.1 Myotis brandtii | reverse complement strand
GTACGTGCCCTTGACCAGAATCGAACCTGAGACCCTGCAGTCTGCAGGCTGACACTGTAATCACTGAGCAAACCTGGCTAGGGAACGTTGGGAAGTTTTAACTTGCCTTGTTCCCATTTCTCTCTCCCTGTAGCTTGAAAAGCAATAGCCTCACAAGTCTGATGGCTGTGAAAACCGGCAGCCCGAAGCCAATAGGGAAGGACAGGTTTGGCGCTTCCCCAAAAGCCCCATCCCCAGAATACTGTCATTATCTGGCCTGTCTAGCAGCTCCCTGGGAAGCTCCATTCTCGGGATTGTCTTTATTTGACCCTTCTCAGAGCTTGCTCCCCATGTACTGTGCTGAACTCCCCCCTCGGATTCTGAGGGAAGCAGTGCCTCCCCTCCATGTGACCAATCAGACGTGTAGGGTCAGCTGTGGCAGCCTCAGGAAGCAGTATTTTTTGCAGTTTCCTCACCAGAAGGTTCCCGATTTGGCTGTACTGGTGGTTGTCTTGTTGACTGTTTTGTCAGTCTGACTCTCCCATGTTCCTGCTGATTCAGAGCCCTCCAATATTCTCCCACTGAATTTTTTTTTCTGCTTTACCCAGACAAGCAGAGTGGGTTTTGATTGCCCGCAGCTAAGAACCCTAATGGATACACTATTTTCCACTTAACATTACGTCACAGGCATAGTACCATGCCATTAAATATTATTCAAAGTATTATTTTAATGGCTGTGCAATATTTCATCATATTAATGTACCAAAATTTCTTTAGCCATGACCTAGTGTTTGAGTAAATTATAAATCTCTGTTAAATACTAACAATGGATATTACTGTATTCACAGTTTTTTAGCTTCAATTCTGGCCATCTTTTTAGGATGTCTTAAAGTTAATAGTATGAACATTTTGAAAGTTCTTGTGGCATAAAGCCAATTTCCCCCCAGAATTTTTATACAAATTTGTATCCTCATATTTGTACTCTCACAGGTGAGAATGTTCAATTTAAGTCCACTCAACAAGATTGGGTAATATAATTTTAAACAATCTTTGATAATCTGATAGGGGGGAATCTCATTGGTGTTTTAATGGGCATTTCTTTGATTACCAGTGAAGCTGAATATTTTAAAATGTTAATTGCATATTTTTATTTCTCCTTTTATACATTTCCTTTTGATAATTTTTCTATTGGAATGTTCTTTTCATTGAGTAATTGCTTTTTATATATTACAGGTGTTAACCTTTTGTCATATTTTGTGCCTTGTTTGTAGTTCCCAAATACATTTAATTAAGTGGTTCTTTAAAACATGGATTAAAATTTTTATGTTAAATTCTCTTATTTTTTTCCACTGCTTTTTAAAAATATATATTTTTATTGATTTCAGAAAGGAAGGGAGAGGGAGAGAGAGATAGAAACATCAATGAGAATCATTGATTGGCTGCCTCCTGCACGCCCCCTACTGGGGATCAAGCCTGCAACCCAGCCATGTGCCTTTGACCAGAATCAAACCCAGGACCCTTAAGTTCCCAGGAAGTCTTTACTCATCCCAAGATCAAATATTTGTGTACAGTTTCTTCTAGTATTTTTATGACTTCCCTTTTTATGTTTAACTAGAGGCCAATGCACAAAATTCATGCAAGGGGCCCGGCCCTTGCAGCTCCATCTGCCTTGCGGCCCGCCCACTGGTCGTTCCAGAAGGTTGTTCCGCCCTCCGGTCTAATTAGTATATCAGCTCTTTATTATATAGGATACTTTAAAACCTCTGAAAGTTATATTGGAGTATAGTGTGAAGGAAAAATAGAATTTTATTTCTTTCAAATACCTGAGCAAATGTCCCGGCATCATTTATTGAATAATCTGTTCTTTCCCCCACAGACTTGCAATGCCACCTCAGTAAGCAGAGACTTGGTAATCACCATGGTAACAGGTCTGCGTTAAAAGCATTTGTTCTCACAAAGTGGAGGGCTAGTGCCCAGCAGGGCTCAGTCTGGCCTCACTGCACATCTTCCCTAATTAAGATACACCTTTTGGGTTTGTCTTTAAAAAAAAAATATTCTCCCTTTATAGCCACGATGCAGCATGAAAATTAAGGCCAAGGCCCTCTCATGCTCAGTCTGCTGAGTTGGGCCTGCCAGGGTGGTTGGAACATGGGGGGAGATGGGGACTGAGGTGAGAGAGTGGACGGTGATCTGCTCTGCTCCCGTTACACCCTGAGAACCTGGAGGGACGTCATCAAGGTCCTTTAACAGCCGGAGGGTGGGCGGTAGGGCGGTCATGTTGGAGGATGCAGCTCTAACGTTAAACAGCAGAGACTGCTCAGTTGGTCCAGCAAGAGCCCAGCTTGAGGCCCAAAGCATCCCTTCCCCTTCAGAATGGCAGCGAAGCCCACGCTTCCTGCTCTTTGGAGGTTTTGGCTGTAGGTCCCCTCTCTTCTAGGGTATCTGCGTCCAGCCTTGGAGGAAGGGGCGGGGGGCGGG
>NW_005370191.1:870671-874723 GCF_000412655.1 Myotis brandtii | reverse complement strand
GACCTAGGCCTGTGCTCATCTGCCAAGAAGGAGGAGACCTTCTTACTTTGGGGAAAGTCCAGGAGCCTGAGCGCTGGAGGGGAGACAGTGAAGATGTTTAACTACCACTCTGAACACTGGGTGACTGCAAAGCCATCTCCTGCAAGGGGAGTGAGCAAGCCATAGGAAGATGCAGACGGCACCAGCAGGCAGAAGCTCTGAGGCCAGGACAGAACAACGGTGGCAGTGAGAGGGAGGATGGGCTCACCCAGAGCTGTGCTTAATCAGCGACCTCCTCTCGCTGCCGAGGCCCAGGGGTGAATCAGAGCTGGCACTCTTCCCCTGGGGCTTGGCCCTGCTCCCAACCTGTCCTCGGGGTCCCCTGTCATCCCTAGAGCCTTGCCATAAGCCCCTATTTCTTGAGGCACTTGGAGGGGCTTGGGAGTGGTACCCTTGGCCTTCCCCTTGGCATGTCTGCAGGCAGTGCTTTTGGCCCAGGGTCTCCAATCTTAACCACTAACCGCCGCCTGCTTCTCCCTGAGCCCAGGTGCAAAGGCCTGCCTGAGTGCTGTCCGGGTGCCTTTTCTCAGCGATTCTGTCTCCACGCCCTGCCTCCCTCTGCTCAGCCATCAGAGAGAGAGTAGTTTGGGGGCCTGATCAGTGAAGAACCAGCACACCTCCTCCCCCCTCACATCCAACAAGAGCATCCTTTAGGTGTAGGCCAGTGATGGCAAACCTTTTGAGCTCGGCGTGTCAGCATTTTGAAAAACCCTAACTTAACTCTGGTGCCGTGTCACATATAGAAATTTTTTGATATTTGCAACCATAGTAAAACAAAGATTTATATTTTTGATATGTATTTTATAGATTCAAATCCCTTTTAACAGAAAAAATCAACCAAAAAAATGAGTTCGCGTGTCACCTGACACGTGTGTCATAGGTTCGCCATCACTGTAGGCCCTGCCACTTGAGATCGTGCTTCCCAATCCTGTGCTGCGGATGGACTCCAGGGGGGCTCAGGTGTTGGCCCTTGTAGGCGACCAGGCTGGGCATGGCTGCTGAGTGCAACCTGGTTATGTATCCCAAGTGCTGTGCAAATATCCTGTTCTCTGTGAGCTGTAATGTGAGAAGAGAAAGGCCAGGAAGCTCCGCCCAGTTGAGGGCAGAACAACTCGATTTCAGGAGTGACCAAGCCTTATGGCTGGCATTCTAGGTCACCCACTGGTACCAGCATTGTTGGGGTTCTTGCGCCAGGAATCTTGTAGAGAGGATAGTGCTGTGGGGAGAAGGGTAAGAGGTTGTCCCAGCATCCTACAGAATCCTCACAGATCAAGCCTCAGGATTTGGCTGAGATTTCTGGAATATGCTGATCCAACAGATCTGCCAGGGACCTTACAAGTCACTATAGTGGTTAAGGGTGCAGGCTGCTGCTGGACCATAAGGAGCAATGAAGCATTGATATATATCACAACATGGATGAGCCTTGAAATTGTTATGCTAAGTAAAGGGAGCTAGATGTAAAAGGCCACATATTGTATGAATCCATTTGTATGAAATGTCCAGAATAGGTAGGTCTGCAGAGACAGAAAGCAGATGACTGGTTGCCTAGGGGTAGAAAAGTGGGAGGAATGGGGGTATGAATAAATGATACAGCGTTTCTTTGGGGGATGATGATAATCGTCCAGAATAGGTAGGTCTGCAGAGACAGAAAGCAGATTACTGGTTGCCTAGGGGTAGAGAAAGTGGGAGGAATGGAGGTATAAATAAATGATACAGCGTTTCTTTGGGGGATGGTGATAATGTTCTAAAATGGATTGTGGTGATGATTGCACAACTCTGAATATAATAAAATCTGCTGAATTGTACCGTTGAAATGGGTGAGTATAACAGGATGTGAATTATAGCTCAATAAAGAAAGCTCCATTACAAAAAAAATGGGATGTAGGCTGCGGGCTTACTTAGCTTGGGTTCAAATCCCGACCACTTACTACGTGGACAACCTTAAGCAAGTCCCTTAACCTCCTTTTGCATGAATTCGTTCATTTGCTCACCTGCAAAATGAAGACAATTAAAGCACCTGTTTTGTCAGGTTAGCGTGGGGGTTAAATGAGTTAATACACAGCCTGACAACAGTAGGCAGCTGCTCTTCCTAGTTCAGGGGAGCAAACCTTTGTTGGGCAAGGTGGACATGAGAGCCCGGAGAGGTTAAGTGACTGGCCCACTGCAGGCTGAAGGATACCCCCCACCCCAAATATATGTCCAAGTCCTCATCCCTGGACCCTCTGCCTGTGACCTTATTTGGAAAGAGGGTCATTGTGGATGTGATTAAGCTAAGGATCTCAAGATCATTCTGGATTACACGCCGGCCTGAAACCCAATGGCAAGTGCTCTTGCAAGAGACACACAGAGGACAAGACAGACACGGGGTGATGGGGGGGTGGGGGCCTTGTGAAGACAGAGGCAGAGGTTGGAGGGATGCAGCCACAGCCCAAGGGACGCCTGGAGCCACTAGAAGCTGGAAAAGGCGGGAACGATTCTCCCTGGAGCCTTCGGAGGGAGCCTGGCCCTGACGACACCTTGAATTCAGACTCCAGCCCCCAACACTGTGAGGACACATTTCTGGCAGTTGTTACCGCGGCGTTAGGAAACTTGTATAGCCACTCAGCCCGAAGTGCCAGAGCCGGGACTCCTGACTCCAACGGTCACTTGGGACCCTTCATTGCATTTATCTGTGAATAAAGAACAGCCTCGACCCAGATACCAGGACGTTTCTGGAAGTGGGTTCTGTGGTCCCTTTTTACAGGCAAGGACACTGAAGACCTGTGGTCACTTGCCCATGTCACACACCCGTCAGTGTGGGGGCAGGTAGACTGGGAAGTGTGAGCTGGGCTGTCACCTCCAGCCACACCACTCACTAGATTTACCAGCCTCTGCCTGGACAGTATTTAATTTGCCTTTTACAATGCATCAACTGCAAGTTCATTAATGGGCCATTGAAAGTTATAGGTGACATTAGAATTTATTAATAACATTGGAAGTAAATCTCCCTGGAATTCAAGTAATTGAAAATCTTGTGAAATTCTCTTTTTTATAATCCATAAAGCAGGTCTGGAAGAGAGGTGTTCCAGAAACCTCGGGGGCGGTTGGGATGGCAGGTGTGGGAAGTCAGGGTGGGGAGGGGCTTCTGTTCTGACTTAGGCCCTTCTTGGATGCCCGCCTGCCCCTGCCCACCTCCCCCTCCCAGTCCCTGCCTCTGGGAGTCTGGGAAGGAGTCTCCTACTGGGACTGTCCTGTGACTCACTGCAGTGATCAGAGCTGGGTGCTGGGGACGCAGATGTGACCCTGCCCTTAAGATCACAGCCGAGTGGGGAGACAGGGCTGTGAAGGCGCCTTTTTGATTCCGGGGTGATGGCTGGCATACCCTGGTGGCACCTGGAATGCCTCCAGCCAGGGCCAGGCAGCTCCTGTCCATGCAGGAGAGCCTCTTGTGGGGCTCTGGGACACACCAAACTCAGGGTGAGAAGAATGAGTCCCCAAAGTGCCCTTCCTGCTCATCCTGGAGTGGGCCAGCCTCACCCAGGGCATGCTGGGAGGGGAGATGCTTGGAGGTGGCTGCGGAGCCCAGGGGGTTAGGTGTCTGATTAACTTCCAGAAACACCTCCATTCCTTCCTGGTCCCCAGAAACAAGTCACGCCGTGTTTTCTTGAGTTTCAGTCCCAGAAATGTGGGTTCCTATTGGAATGCCCAAGAGGAACCCCACCTGGACTGTCGGGGCTTCCAGCCCACTTCTGAGTTTTTGACCAAGGCCCCCCAGCCCCTCTACTGGGAGGTCCTGGGAGGACACCAAGGCAGCGCATTTGGTGTCCTGGGCAAGCAGAACAGTCTCTCTTAGGGCTCCATTCTGCCCAGGAGTCTGGGAGGTTGAAGAGCCTCCTGACCTGCTTCACTAAGGGCTAGAGAAGCGGTTCTCAACCTGTGGGTCGCGACCCCTTTGGCGGTCGAACGACCCTTTCACAGGGGTCACCTAAGACCATCCTGCATATCAGATATTTACATGATTCATAACAGTAGCA
>NW_005370191.1:869268-870511 GCF_000412655.1 Myotis brandtii | reverse complement strand
TTGGTTTGTGGGGGGGTTGGGGGTTGGGGGGGGGGGGGGGGGGGGGGGGGGGGGGGGGGGGGGTGGGGGGGGGAGTGTCCAGCGAGCTGAGATTGTGACCTACAGAGAAAGGGGCCCAGCCACCTGGGAGAAGCACTGCCCGACCCATCCTTTCCTCCTGCACCCCTGCATGCAGCTCTGTGTACACCTTGCCCAATGCGTCACCAATGAGCCACCCTTCTCCCTCCTCCAAGCCTTTCCCCAGGCTGTCTGCCCTGCTGCAGAGCCCTCTCCTGTTTAGCTGACTCCTGCCGGTCCCTGAAGACCCCTTTTCCTCCATGCTCCCTCCTATGCTCCCTGAAGATTAGCTGCCTCCTCTGCTGGATGTGACCCCATGGCCACTGCCTTTGTGGGGAGCCGGCACGGCCATGGCATACTCATGCCAGCTCAGCCTGGTTCAGTGACCCTGAGTGGGGGCGATGAAAGGCTTAGAAAAGATAGACAAGAGAATGAAAGCTGGGTCTCGGTAAGACGCTGCTCTTCTGATGGACAGCGCCAGCACCCACAAGCCGTGTCTTTATTTTATAGCAGATGCCACGAGGCAAAGTAAGGGCGTGGTCAAGATGTTTACAACATTCTCGTGGGTTTTAATCCTACTCAACTACATGCACCTGAACTCTATCAAGCCCACATTACTCAGGCACGTGGGGCCACGTGTTCGAACCACAGGTTCAAGCTTACAACTACAGCTGTTGGCTATAATTGTGCTGGGAAGGCTCTGCCCTCCAAGCTGGGACTTGCACGTGGCCATGAGAGGACTGTGCCCTCTCCTCAGTCCCAGGCTTGAACCTGTACAAACACTGTAGCCGTGCCCCATAGCCTGCCATATGTCACACTGGCCAGGATTCCCTGTCCTCACACCCAATCACACTGTCACTAGATGCGGGCCTTCTAGGATGGCTTTCTGCAGCACCTGGGGGTCACCATGGCCAGGAGGGCCAGGGCCCCCTGTAGCCACAGCCACACAACATGAGACCCCCAGTGGGAAGAGCACCTTTATTGTCAGAGCGTCACAGACTTCCCGCCCACCTCTGACCCCCCCGCCCGCCCCCTCCACGAAGACAGGCCTGCGGGAGGCTGCACGTTGGCTCCAGGGACAGCTCTGCCCGGGAGGGGCAGTCAGAGCCTCGAGGAGGAAGAGGTTACCAGGTGGGGAGCGGGCCGCAGCCTCCCAGGGGAGCTGGAGCGCTGGGCATGGGTCGCT
>NW_005370191.1:801118-869238 GCF_000412655.1 Myotis brandtii | reverse complement strand
TGGCGCCAGCACCAGTGGGTCTGAGTCGGCGGCCCTCGCGTGAGAGTGGGTCCCGGCCCAGCGAGAGAGGAGCACCGAGAGGAGCACCGGGGAGGCCCGCTCACAGGGGACCCGGGCCTGCGAGGCCTTGAATGGCTTGGAGGGCTGTGGTCTGAGCTGCTCTGTTTGGAGCAGCAGGGAGGAGGGTGTATGTGGAGTGCCTGGGCCCACCACCCTGAGGGTCGGCACATCTCCCCTGCAGGCCTGGGACTCTGACAGCCCCCCTTTCTCTACTTCGTCAGGACATTAGACTTGTCATGTGATGCGGAAGTGGCCACCCCGATAGGTCCCCTGAGAGACTGGGAGAGGGCAGGGTTGCCAGTGCTGCCCCTGGAGGGTGCATGTTCCCATTAAATCCTCCCTCCTCTGCTCAGGGGTGCGAGGCCCTGGTGGGTGGGGGTGGGTGGGCTCAGAGAGATTGGGAGGCAGCAGTGGGTGATGCCAATTAGGCTTGAGGACCCTTGCACCTCAATGCTCCTTTCTCAATCCCCATGTCCCTGTGACACTCGTAGGTTTATTCGGGGTCTCCCTGGCCCCCAGCCAGGGGATTGGAGTTGAAGAATGAGATCCAGGGCCCTGTCAGCTTCTTCCCACTGTCCATCCAGCTCCCCACAGACCTGTGCTCACCCTGTCTGAGTTTTCTGTGAAGAGGGAAGAGGAACTGAAAGACCTGGGTTCCAATCCTGCCCCCACCCTCCATGGTCTGGTGGCTTTGCAGTTATTTATCCTCTCCAAGCCTCTGTCCCCCTGTAAAGTGGGGGTAACAAGCCTACCTCCTAAGGGTTAAATGAGACAATGTAGGGAGAGCTCCTTGGACGGCCCGAACGTCGTGGGAACTCAGTAAATGCTAAGTATTATGATTATTCTCAAACCCAGACTCTGACTCCTGCAGAGGGTGGGAGGTGGGGGAGGGCAGGAACCAGAGCAGGGCTCTGCCAAGGGTGCTGGGCCCTCTGGATCCTATCCCTGGAGGTCCCAGCTGTCCCCAAGGCCCCCCAGTCCTGGGGGCCAATGTCCCTCATGATTGTCCATGCCTGAGGCCCAGCCCCATTAGGGGCGCCTTCAGGATCCAGTGGCGGCGCAGGCTTGAGGGCTGGGTCTCTGGTGGGGCCGGGCTTGTCCTGGAGAGTTGGGCCCTACTTCCCACTGCTGGCCCGGCTTGTGCTCTTCTGCACGGGGCTGGGGCCAAGCAGGGCAGCGAGGGAGCCATCCGGGGGGGCGCCACCACGCTTCATTTTGAGGTTGGCTCTCAGGGCGGCATCCTGGCCAGAGCCCCCCTCAGGAGAGGCCAGGGGATCTGGAAGGAGAGCAGGAGGGTGGGCCTTGGGAGCACTCAAAGGCGCCTTCGCTTCACACTGCCCAGCGAGGATAGGGCTTTCTACCCATGCATTCACTCATTCACTCACTCACTCATTCATTCATTCATTCTTCAACAAATGCTGACCAGGGCTGGGCTCCAGACCCTGAAGAGGTGCCAGTCACCACCCTGCCCCCAGGGTGAGACATGGAAACCCCAGCCCAAGAGGGAACCAAGGCTCTACAGAGCCCTGTGAGGAGAGATGAGGTCGGCTTCCCAGAAGTGAACTTGGAGCAGGCCCTGAAGTGGGAGTTGGTGTTGAGGAGGTGGAGGGACCAGCTTGAGCAAAGGCGTGGAGGTGGGAGGGCGCCTGGGAGGACTGGATGGTGGCTGTGTCACTGGGCACCAGGCTATGCTGGGGAGGGACTTAGGACTTGATGAATCTAGATGTCAGGCATGGGCAGCAGGGAGTCACCGAGGGTCCTTGATCGGGGAGGGTTGGCAGGGTCAGGCTGGGGTTTGGGGGAAATTACCTGGCAGCCAAGTGAAGGGAACAGAGAAGCAGGGAGACCAGAGACAGTGGCAGCTGTCACGAGGGCAGCAAGGAGTGGGAGGTCGGAGCAGAGGGAGATTCCCAGCTCTGTGGCCAGCTGTGGGCCCACCGTTCCTGGGCCCTGGTCACCACTCACCGTGGATCCCTATCATGTGCTCCAGGATGAGGACTCTCTCTGCCAGGATCTTCAAGGCCTCCCGCAGCTGCTGCACCCCCTCACCCTGCGGGGAGGAAGCAGCCAGGGTCAGGGCCATTTCGCCTCAGTGTACATGTTGTCCCGGTCCCTCCCATTCCCGCCTGTCACCAGCAATACAACAGCCACCATCCACTCTGGGCCGGGGATAGCGTTTGAATTCTTGTTCACAGACAAGGAACCAACGCACAGAGAGGGTAACCAGCGTCCCCTGGACACACAGCCTGGAAGTGGCCTAGCGGCTTTCATGCCCAGGTGTGTCCCCTCAAGTCTGGGCTTTTCCTGCTCCAAGCTGCCTGCCAGCCTCCCCTGTGTGCCCTTCTTTCCAGAAAACGCCCTCAGAGCACCTAGAACAGGCCCACAGGTGGGGGAGCTTGGCTGATTTCCGTCCTGGCACTGCCCACCTGAGAGCCCGCCCCCAAAAGCAAAGGGGAAGAAAAGCCACTGCTTCTGGGGTCCCGGCAGGAGGGCAGGATGGTGGCGAGCCTGCATCTCTGAGACCTGGCCTACACGTGGGCCAAGGACCCCGTGTGCCAAGACATGTGAATGAGCTGATTGATTGATGTCAAGGCCACTTTGAAAAGTGATGATGAAGAGACAAGTGCCCGCCTGGAGTCAGCAGCAAAACGGACACCTTTTGCTGGTAGAGCATGACAGCTGTCATGACATTCAGATGAATTTAGCTTGAAACACAACAAAAGGAAACCAAAAAGCAGCCTATTGGGTTCCAGGAGAGAGGTCTTCCCACCAGCGACCCAAAGTCCACCAGAAGCTGTATCTGGACAGTATCTGGGATGGGGGTGTCCCCGGTGAGGAGTCCCCCTCCCCCTTATGAAATGGGGAGGGTGAGTCATAGGTGCCCTCTGTGGAGAGCGGCTACAGCGTTTGGACAGGTTCAAGCCTGGGACTAATGAGAGGGCACGATCCTCTCGTGGCAAAGCCACGTGCAAGTCCCAGCACAATGCTTGATCAGGTGCATGTAATTGAGTAGATTCGAAACCCACGAGAATGTTGTAAACATCTTGACCATGCCCTTACTTTGCCTCGTGGAATCTGGCTATGAAATAAAGACTCGGCTTGCAGCCTGTGGCACTGTCTCTCCATCAGAGAGCAGCGTCCCACCCAGACCCAGCTTTCTTCTCTCGTCTGTCATTTCTAATCCTTCACCCCCCCATGGCTGTGCTGGTGTGGCACATCCTCTCAGTCTGGCATCCCAAGTGACCTGTGAATCTGCTCACGCCCCAGCATGCACATCCCCTCCCACTGCCTCCTGAGCCCACCACGGCTGCTCTGGTTCCAGCACCTTCCCCCCTTTCCAGTCCCACAAGGTCCTCTAGAAGGTCCCACAGCCCAGGCCACCTCCCACAGCTGCCTGCCTCCAATGCCCACCTCGCCAGGGGCCAACAGCACAGTTACCTCTGTGGCAGCTTTCTCCTCTTCTTCCCCCTTCCGGCCAGGCTCGCCCTAGGAAGAAAGCCATGCAGTCAACGGTGGTGCGGGTTGGGGAGGGGGCCTGGGGCGAGCAGAGCAGCGGAGGGCCAAGGCCCTGGTCACCCTGCACAGCCTCACTTGGGAGGTGTCTGAACTTGGCTTTAGGGGCTTAATTCTGCTTCTGGGGCTGGGGGGTCAGGTTTGAAACCTCATGAGCTCATGTCTTGGCTCTCCCAGGGATCAAGTCTCCTACCTCTTAGGACTCTGTTTTCCTGTCTCTAAAATGGGGCCAGTCTCATAATAACACCTACGTGATACTTGCTCCTTCTGTGTGACCTTGGGCAAGGTACTTTACCTCTCTGTGCCTCAGTATTCTCATCTGTACAATGGGGTAATAATAGTGTCTACCTCATAGGACTATTAAAAGGATTAGATGGATAACGAGCGTAGACTGGAGCCTAACACATAGAGGTGCTGTGAAAGTGTTGTCATATATTACCAGACAGAAGCCTGGGAGGAGGCATGGCTTTGGAGGCTAACACACCTATGCTTGCCTTCCTGTGTGACCTTGGGAAAGTTACTTAACCTCTCTGAGCTGCCAGTTCTGGCAAATGGGGATAATAAAACACAGTATTGCTGGGCTGCTGTGAAGCTTAACTACACTATGGGTGAAGAGCGCCTCCACAGTGGCCAGCACATAGTAGGTGCTCAGCAAAGATCCATCCTTCCTCCCGGGCCCCATTGCCTCCCCTCCTCCCCCTTTACCCCCACTCCCCATAAGGCCTTGGGCACAAAGGAGGCTCCCCCTCCAGGGGCAAGAGTTGAAGCTCATAAATTCTTGTTTCCAAGAATGGAAATTAGAAGCCAGCTTCCTAAGCCTCTTAAATTCTGGGATTCAGAGACGGGAAGGGATGCTCTAGGTCTACAGCACATTAACTCAGGGGCCTGGGCTCCCTGAGGAGACCTCCGGACTCTCATCAACCCCTTTAACAGGCTATTTCAGTCCTTGCTCACATTCCCAGTGAGGTGGCTCCCTTTTCAATGTGGGCATCTGGGACTGCACTCAAGTTGCCCCTTTCTGTCCTCTGCCCTACCCTGGATAAGGTCATGTTTGGGGAGGCTGTGGGGTGGAGCTCAGGTAAGGCCACCTGGGAGAGTCCTCCCCCCGCCACCCCCACCCCCAGTACCCTGGGCCTGCACCAGGGCCCACCGCTCCAGGTGTGGCCCATCTAAACAGCCCACACTTACAGATGGCCCCGTCATGCCTCGCTCTCCAGCCAGGCCCTGCAGAAAATCAAATAAAGCAGATGAGCCCTTGCTGCCTTCCCTGGCCAACCCTTCAGTCCTCCCGGCCCCCTACACTGGGCTCTGGACCTGGAAAATAAGATGGGAGGACAATGAATGACATGGAGGAAATGGAAAGGCCACACCAGGGGGCCTCCCAGGTTCTGAAGCCATCCTTCTCTGGCTCCTAAATGAACCTCAGCAGAGCCCTCGGTCTTCTCATCTGCAAAATGGGGCAAAGCACACCCCTCCCACCCCCTCACGTGGAGAAAGACCCTCAGAGACCTACCACCCACAGTGAAGCCACAGTCTGGCCCCTCGTGGTACCCAGGAGGCTGTGGCCATTCCGACATTGTCAGCATTCGGGCTAACCTTGGCCCTGTTGGGGCCTGGACAGGACCCGGCAGAGAGTCCTGGAAGGGCTGTCCACGGGGGCCCTGGAGAGCCAGAAATAAGCCTTATGCCCTATGGCATCCAGGCCCTGGCCAAGGGCTCCAGCCTTAGGGAAGGACCACAGTAAGGAGGTAAGGGGTCCAGATGCCAGTGACATGAAGACCCCTTAGGCCAGCGGTTCTCAACCTGTGGGTCGCGACCCCTTTGGGGGTTGAACGACCCTTTCACAGGGGTCGCCTAAGACCATCGAAAAACACATATATAATTACATATTGTTTTTGTGATCAATCACTATGCTTTAATTATGTTCAATTTGTAACAATGAGATTGGGAGTCACCACAACATGAGGAACTGTATTAAAGGGTCGCGGCATTAGGAAGGTTGAGAACCACTGCCTTAGGCAGATGCCCGGCCACACCCTCTCAAGGGGAGTTGGACAAGCAGCTCAGACTCGGTCCCCTTGAACCTCCTCGGAATCTTGCAGACCTGGGCCCCCACAAGGACATGGTCTGCAGAGCCACCTGAGGCAGCCCTGTTCACAAGGGCCTGGAAAACCGTGAACATAGACCACCTGGCAGGATAAGGCTACCCTATAACGTCCACTGCATTCCTGGCAAGGGCTGGAGGCAGCCGGAGAGCCGGAAAGGAGCCTGGCCTAGCCGGGACCCCAGCTCTGCCACCTGCTGTGTGACTCCCGCAAGTGACAGAGCCTCTCTGAGCCTCCACTCCCCCCGCCGCTGGATTAAATGGTGGGATCCCTGAAAGCAGTCGGCACGAGCAGATGGGGGAGAGTGGGGAGCACTGTCATCCCTGACCGCACCTGTGGCTGTGGCTGAGGCAGCCGGAGGGGCACCACTGCGCAGGGCTCCGAGGCGCGGGGAGCTCAGCCAGACTTCTCTCCCACCGCCTCCTGTGCTTCCCCGGACCTCTCTGTCCCTCACCAGTCTTCTCAGTCACTGTCATTCTCTCACCTGCTCCCAGCCCCTCTCTCCAGGGCCTGTGGTTGGGGCCTGAGGGACCAGGAGGGAACCCCTGGGGTGCCTCGCTCCGGGGACCTAAACTCTCGGCTTACCTGGGCCACCCCTCCTGATGCAGGAACAGATCAGGCCTGGGGGCCTCCCATCCCCTCTGCAGCCCTCATCCCACCCCAGGCCCTGCTGGCCAGCCTGGTCTGTCCCACATCCACTCTTGCTCTGCCCTAGGCCTGTGGTCGGCAAACTGCGGCTCTCAAGCCACATGCGGCTCTTTGGCCCCTTGAGTGTGGCTCTTCCTAAGCCTTAGG
The DNA here is from genome assembly GCF_000412655.1 of Myotis brandtii. NCBI lineage: Eukaryota > Metazoa > Chordata > Mammalia > Chiroptera > Vespertilionidae > Myotis > Myotis brandtii. The sequence continues at coordinate 862,765 of NW_005370191.1, read as the reverse complement.
AGTACCCTAATTAAGTTAATAACAATGTACCTACCTATATAGTTTAAGTTTAAAAAATTTGGCTCTCAAAAGAAATTTCAATCGTTGTACTGTTGACATTTGGCTCTATTGATGAATGAGTTTGCCGACCACTGATCTAGACGAGTCTCAACTGGGCTGACTGGGCACTTCAAGTCTCTGCCACGTATCTGTTCCATGCCAGTAGGCTACCTCAGGAATGTCCTCATGGAGATGACAGAAACACAGGAAAGAGCAAGGCCTCTCGAGTTGTAGACTTAGAAGCACCGTACTTGCACTTCTGCTTCATTCTATTACCCAAAGCCAGGCACATGGTCAAGTCCAGAGACAGAGGCAGAGGACACTTCAAAGTTAAATGCCCAAGGGGGTGGATGCAGAGAGGGCAAAAGATCATTCAACCCATCAGCAAGACCTATCAATTCTACCTTTCCGCACCTGTCCTATACTCCTTCACTCTTATTGCTACCACCGCTTCAGTTCACCATGATCCCTCTTGCCTATCACCACCTGACTGCTCTGTCCAAATCTTTCTTGTCCATTCCTCCTCAGACCATTCTCAATGCAGCAACGAGAATAAACTGAAAAAGAAAACCTGCTCTGACCACTCATTTAATTAAGTCTGCCAAATGGTTTCCTATTGTTCTGTGGGAAAGAGAGGCTTTGTAATGACTTCCATGTGAGGACAGCCTGGGACCCCTTTCTCCAACCTCATCTCCTTCCATCCTTTCTTTCATTTTATGGTTGAAACACATCACAATTCCCCAACTTGTACACTATTTCAAGCCTCTGGGGTCTTATTTGGACTGCTCTGTGTCCAAGTAGAGTTCTTTATCCCTCCTTTTGGTACGGGTTCAAAACCCTCTGCCTTATGCCCTAAACAAAAATTAAAAAAAAAAAAGAGGCGAAGAGCATAGATTGGTTTGGCTCAGTGGATAGAGCGTTGGCCTGTGGACTGGCTGTGATCCTCTACAAGTGGTCGGCAAACTGCGGCTCGCGAGCCCCATGCGGCTCTTTGGCCCCTTGAGTGTGGCTCTTCCTAAGCCTTAGGAGTACCCTAATTAAGTTAATAACAATGTACCTACCTATATAGTTTACGTTTAAAAAATTTGGCTCTCAAAAGAAATTTTAATCGTTGTACTGTTGATATTTGGCTCTGTTGACTAATGAGTTTGCCGACCACTGCCCTAGGCTCTACATGGCATGTCTCAGGGTCTGTGCACCAGCCAGCCCTTCTCCTCCACGCCGAGTCCTCCTGGTGGGAAAACACACTGTGGGGACAACAGGGAGCAGATCCGAGTCGGGCACACTGGTTCTTTGACGTCCAGGACGTAAGCTTTAGGGGCCTGGACTGTGGCCCCCGGTCCTGGCTGTGTCATCAGATGGGGGAATATTTGTCATTTAACTAAAGGGATGAATGAACACATGGGACTCCTCAGGACCCAGTGTCCACAGGGCCAAGGCCAGGATCCACATCCTCGCAGTGTGGGAGCCACCTCTCAGCACCTCCTCTCAGTACTACCCCCCGCCCCCCGACCCCCAGCAGAGCTGGGCCCAGGATGGGGGCTGCACAAAGCCCTGCACAGTAGGACATCCAACACCCAGCAGGCATCCCAGGCCCTTCCTCCTCCTCCGAGTGATTTTCCTCCCAGACCCTTGGGCTCCTGTACTACAAGGTGCTTCCACCTGGCACTTCAGTTCTCTTTGCTTCCTGTAGCAACCCCCTCCCTGGCTCAGCAGCCGAGGAAGCCAGAGCCCAGGGAGGCTGCCTTTTAGCCCGAGGTCACATCTGAACGGCAGAATAAGTTGGGGTGGAGCACCCAGTCAGCCTTTGGGGTACCCCCTCCCACACAGGTGATTCTTGGGAACAGGATGACAGGCGAGGGTGGACCTTCTGTGATGCTGGCCTCCCTGATCTCAGTTAGCTCATCAATAAAATGGGAATGACGCTAACACCTCTCTGGCAGAGAAGAAATGAGCAGTGAAGACCTCTGCTGCAGCTAAAACCAGAATCTCGTGCCTACGTGCCCCCGGGCCCCACCTGGGCCCAGGTGGGGACTGGCCAGGTGGACTGGTTCCTTCCAGAGCAACTCCTGCAGCAAAAAGCCTGGCTCCTCCCTTCCTAGGAAGCCACTGACCCCTCACATGCCAGAAATGGGAGAGGCCTTACCTGGGATCCAGGTGCACCTGGGGGTCCTGGGGGACCATGTGGTCCTGGGGGACCTGTTGGCCGAGTTATAGACAAGTTACCTGGGGCCAGAGAAGCCTTTTGCCCCCATCAGCTCTAGAGAGGGACATTTCCACCCCACCCCAGCCCCTCCCCTGGCCTGCCTCATGGGCAGCAAACAAAGATTTGGTGACTGAATGGTGGGGGGACAGGGAACACCCACTCCCCTGGCCTCTCCTGCCCATACTCAGAGCAGAGAGCCCACCTCCACCCGCTCTCTCCATGCAGCCTACACCCCAAACTGCTTCTCCTCCCAGAGCCTTATCCATGGGGCCACTCTGCAACCAGCCCATGGCAAATCTCTCCCACATCAGCCCCTCCTTGGGACTTGGGACCAGACCCCCCAAGATCATCCTTCTTGCCTGGGTGACTACAACTGCTTCTTGATCATCCACCCTCCATGGGGACACCCAGAAAGCAACTGTTCGGTGAGGTCCCTCTCAGCCCAGCCCGTCCACACTCCCCAGATACCCTCCCGGAAAGGTCCTCGGCTCCTGTGCCTTTGCCAATCCACTCCTTCCCCCGGAGCTTCTCCATTCCCTCCACATCCCTGCAAGTTCTTTCCTACTGGTCTTCCCTACAACTCTCAGGCTGAGTATCTCCTCCCCCAGGAAGCCTCCCTAGCACCCGCCCCCACCCCCCCACCTCTCTTCCAGAACTTCTGGCATGCACCAGCCACCACCCTGCCTGCTGTCAGTCTCCATGTCTGACTGCCTCTGGGGCAGAGAGAGTCCAGAGGGTCAGACTGGGCCACATGTGCCCAGCACAGGAAGCGGCGTTCATGATGAACTTCCAGCACACTTGGACCAGGAGGCCTCTGTCCCTCCCCGCACAGGCCTGTGCCTCCCAGGCTGCAGGGAGCCCCGATGGGCTGTTCCAATGTGCCCCCCGGCTTGAGGAGGCCGGCAGGACAGTGCACCCAGGTGGGGCACACATCTGCAGTCAGAGCACATCACCTGAGGCCCCATGTGCTCTCAAGCTCATTCCCTCACCTGGTCTGAGCGTTTATCAAAAGCCGCCTTTGAAACAACGCCTGCCCTGGCCGGGCCCTCCCCCGGCCCTGCTTTCCGCTGTCATCACTCTCAGATCTGTGGACTCACTTACTTATGAGCAAGGTTTGCTTCCTCCACGAGAGTGTAAATACCACCAGGCCTTTGTTTTATGAACCTTTGTTTTATGACAGGAGGGACCTAGAACACTGCCCAGCAGGTAGGATTTGCTCAGTGAATATTTGTTCAATGGGTAAGAGAGTAAATGAATGACAGGGAGTGAGTGTTCTGGATCTGGGGACAGCCACACAGCTGGGCGGGCCGGGCTTCGGTGGCCCTGGCCCCAAACGCCCCTGTCCAGTGAGGGTCCATGGAGGGTGGGGATCAAGCCAGATCCAGGCTCAGCCCATTGAGCCCAGGGCCATCTCCTCCCGCAGGGCCACTGGTTTCTGCCTAAAGGCCCGGGACCTTGTGCCTCTCATAGTACCGGTCCCACCTGAGCTGCCCTGTGCTGACCCCATGCTCCCCCTGGGCCTGGGCCTCCGTGCATCCGGTGCATCCACCACCCAGATCCACATGAGGGCAGCTCTGAACTGCTTTACGTGGGCATCAGGAACTCGGGTTCCTTTGTCCAGTCCCACAAATGAGCTGCCGAACAGTAGGTTGGGGCAGACCCAGTCTCCAGCACCCTGCCAAGGCCACGGGCCCCCAATGGCTCCTTCAAGTCCCCTTGGCCCAGGCCAAGCCCAGGATGGGGCACCCAATCCAGGCCGTCGGTGCTGCTGCCTTCTGCACTTACCTGGAGGGCCGGGGGGACCCCGGGGTCCTGGGACACCGGCCAGCACCGTGTCCACGGCGGCAGAAGCCAGCTGTGAGTCTCCATCTGCGGGAAGAGCAGACGGCCTGTGACCTGGCAGGGTGGAGTTGGCAGAGCTGGGAGGCTGGACCTGAGGTCCCCCAGAGCTGGGATGGATACTCCGGACCCCACTGGGGCCTCAAAGCAGCCCTGGCAAACAGATGCAATTGCTCCCACTGCTCAGAAGAGCACACGGCGGCCAGGTCAAAGGGCCGGGAAAGCCCGGTGAGCTTCTTATAAAGACAAACTCTTTCCTGAACCATCCAGACCCTTCAACTCTGGCCAGTCCCACTCACCTCCCCAATGCCCCAGGCTGGCACTGTCTTCCAGGTTCCATCCCACATGCCTGCCCTGATGCGCCCAGCTGGCTCACTCACTCAGGGCTCCTCTAAGAAGCCCTCCCTGCTCACCCCTCTGAGCTGCCTCCATCAGGGCTCTGGGGCAAGGTGGGGCCTGTCTAATGGCCTGTCTCCCAAGGCCTGGGCTCCTCTAGGGTGAGCCCCATGCGACTTCACCCTGCGCATCCCCAGAGCAAGGACAGAGCAGCCAGGCCCAGGAACTGGGCTACCTCTGCCCCTCCCTCCATACATGGGAGCCTGGACTGTCCTTCCATAGGCCTCACAGCAAGTGGGCACCTGTGGGTGCTCAGACCCACCAGCTGTCCCCACTGGAGCATCCCCACCTTTCCCAATGCTCACACCCCAAAGGCCGCCCTCCCTCAGGGCCCCCAGGGCTGGGGAAGGAGGGTCCTGTCTGAGGAGGGCTCTGGGCACTGGAGGTGGTAGGTGGGCAGCGTCAGGTCTGACACAGGGCATCATGCCCAGGCCGGGCAGCCTGCAGCACTCAGATGGCTCCTCATGGCCCAGGGGTCTGGGGCTGCTGAGCCCTGAGACCCCCAAGTGCATCACAAACACTATCTATTCTCTCCCTGCCCAGAGGCATCTCTGAGCCACATGCGGGTGAAAAAGCCGAGTGTTCAGCGAGTTAACATTTGCTCCAGACGCCCCATGAGAGAGCCGGCCCCTCCCCAGGCCCTGCCCTGCTGGCCAGGCCCCTCACTCACTGAGGACACAGCCCAGGACCCCAATTCACTTGGTTCAGGATAAGGCTGGGGGCTCTGTTTTACAAGCCCAGAGCGATTCCATCAAGAAATATTATCACCCCACTTTACAGATGGAAAAACTGAGGCTCAGAGAGGGGCCAGATGTTAACACTCAGGTGAGGGCTGTGCTGCCTGAGGGGACAGAAGCACCAGCAGGACAGGAGGTGGGGTTTCCCTAGTGGCTGACAAAGGTCCCCCTCCACCACGGTGCCCTGGATGTACCCACCCATCCCCTCTCAGCAACATGTTAATCCTCCACCACGGTGCCCTGGATGTACCCACCCATCCCCTCTCCGCAACATGTTAAGTCAGTCCTGTCACTTTGCTTCTTATAGAACCCTTCCCGCTCCCCACGGGCCTCAGCTCCCTCAGCCAGGCCGGCGCTGCAGCACTGGCTTCCCCACGGCAGGCAGTGCTTCTGGGGGCTCAGGGGTGCCCCTTGCACTAGCCTGTGGCCCCTGAGGGAGGAGTGTTTTTCTCTCTGCTGTATCCCAGTGACGACACACAATAGGTGCTCAGGCAACACTTGTCAGATGACCTGCAGTGAGGGGACTTGGGACAAGGAGATGGGGCAGCAGATGACCTCAGTGGTGCTGCCATCCTGGCAGAGAAACTGAGGCCAGGCCAAAGAGCAGAGTGATCTTTGCCGAGTCAGGACCCCAGCTGAGCACCAAGGCAGGGACAGGTCATGCTGGGCCCAACGTGAGGTTGGGGGGTCAGTATGGGTCTCCCGGGGCCCCCACCTCTCCCAAGCCAGTGCCCCACTCACTGATGGGCCCCTCATGGGTCCTCTGGGGAGGGCTATCCCTCAGCAGACGGGGTGGCCCAGGCCCCCCTCCCCTCAGGCCAGAACTCACTGTCCTTGTCCGTAGGTGGCTGCAGGGAGTAGAGGACGCCTTGGGGGCCATTTGGAGGGAGCCCCGGGCTGCCTGCTGGGCCGGGGGGGCCAGGGGGTCCGGGGCGCCCCATCTCTCCAGGTAGCCCACGGGGCCCTGGTGGCCCCAAAAGGCCTGTAATGGGGAGAAGAGGAGTCAGGTGAGGGCTGGGCCTGGCAGCCAACATTTCTGACAGGAAACAGGCCCCAATGGGGACAGGGTCAGCAAGGGTCAGCGGTGGCCTTTAGACCAGTCTCCCTAGAGGGCTGTCTTGGGATGTAAGTGAAATGGCTCCCCCCTTCCCTGCCCCCTGCACAGGGAGCCCTGGGGCAGCTGGTGGCAGGGGAGGGAGGCAGGGACGGCTCTGGCCTGGTCCCTCTGCCTCCTCCTAGGACCTAGCTCTGGGCAGGAGCACCCAGGGTGGCGACCAGCCTGATGAGGGGTCACTCCCCGCAGGACCCAGGAGGAGTTTACATGACTGAGGACAACCCTCGCCCCAGCAGCCCCACCCCCACACTGGCACCCACAGCCCCCAGAGCCTCTCTTCTTCCTTCCTGCAGCCCAGGGTGAGACCAGGCCCTAAAGCGCCGGGGATGGGCAGCAATAGGGTGCTGGTGGGCGTACGAGATGACTCGCCTGCTTAGATAGGGGAGAAACCCAGTCCCCGTTCCCCAGGAGACAAATGACAAAGCCAGGTCCTTACCAGGAGGCCCTGCCGGGCCTTTCTCTCCTGCCTGGCCCCGGTCGCCTTTGGAGCCTGGGGGGCCTGCAGGCCCCGGAGGTCCTGTCTGCCCCGGGGGCCCTGGGGAGAGAATGAGATGAGGCCTGGGAACACTGGGCTGAGCGGGAGGCTCCAGGCCGACCACCTGTGCTGTGGGAACAGCCCTGCCCCCAGGAGCCTGTCCACCTGAGGCTTCCCTGAATGGGCAGAGGGACCGTCAGCCCGAGTCGGGCATTACAGTTGACACCATTTCTGCACTGAATGACCTCGATGATCCCAAGAGCTGCTTTGTCTCCATCTGACAGGTGGGGAACTGAGAGCCCGGAAGGCGTGGCCCCTCGCTCAGGTTCCCAGAGCCAGGCTGTAGATGAGTCTGGTTCCCTCTCTCCACGTCCTTCTGTCTCCCTGCTCAGAGTTGGGAAACGGGCTTGTGGCAAAGAGTTCCCCTAAGGCCTCCTCGGAGACTCCAGGAAGCACCACAGGACATGCCTGCCCACCTCCGCGGGCTCCAGGCCCCACGGGTGAGTGAGAGGAGATGGAGGTAAGAGGACCACTGTGTGGCCTGGGGACAGCCCCTTCTCCCTCCGGAATGCCTGAAGGGGGCGCTCAGAAACGCTTGCTGGACGGATGGAGGGGCCTGCGCTGGATCTTAAGGCCCTTCCATCTCCGACTCCACATGACTGTGGTCCAGGAGGAAGGGCTTGAGGGGCTGCTGCTTTGGGGACACTCCACCTGCTCTCTGGGAATCCAGGTGTCATCACCATTTGTAGGGTTTGTTCGCCACCTGGTGGCCATTTCTTGGAACTGCACTTTCCCTGGGAGGGAGCAAGGTCTGGCCCAGAAGACCCAGAGTGGCTCCCAGCCTTCCCCTCCCACCTCCCGGGAGAGGGCAGCTCCTTTTTCAGTCACAGAAGAAGGATTTAAAGAACATGGGTGTGGTCCAGCCCTCTGGGGTGAGGCCTTGGGGACAGTGGCCAGAGAAGTGGGCCAGGGGACCCACAGTGAGAGGCTCCCCTCGCCCACAGCCTGAGCTCACCCCTCCTCCCACAGCCTCAGCGCCTCCGAAGAGTCCAGAATATCTGCTCCTCCCCCAGCCCCAGGACTGGCTACTGGATGCCAACTCTCCCCGCTCCGAGGGTCACCCTCCCTGCTCCTGCTCCTGCTCCTGCAGGACGGGCACACACATGAAGCAGGGCAGAGGAGGCAAGGGAGGGGCTCGGGCAGGTGCTCAGAGCTGAGACTGGGAGGTGCTAAGAAGCTGGGGGCTCAACTGGTGGAGTGGAGAGGGAAGGAGAGCATCACCTTCAAAGGGCTCCAGTGGGGACAAGAATCATGGAGACAGGACCCTTGGGTCGCTGGGTAACCCCAGGGGTCACTTCTCTGAGCTTCAATTTCCTCTGTAACCCCAAGCTTCATGAGCTTACCGGAAAGACCAGAAAGGACATCTGTCCAGCCTAGCGTGACGTACAGATGTTTAATAACTGGCACAGCATGGACACTGACCAGTCAGGGGACACCCGCCTTAAACGCCCGAGCTCAGCCAGACTGACAGGTGTCAGCGGAACACCCACTCAGGTCAAGGCCCAGCACAGTGCCTGGCACAAGGCAGGCGTTCAATGATTCGGGCGACTATTACTACAATTATTATTATTCACAGGCTCAGAGGACAGAATCCTGACCAATGGATGGAAGCTACAGAAAGAAATTTTTATCCCTGACTTTCAAATGTGGAGGGAAGGGAGAAAATAACAGGGCAGCAGGTGCCCTCCAACGCTAGTCAGAGCTTGTTGAGGAGTCCCCAGAAGCTGGTGGGAGGCAGTGAGCTCCCCGTCCTGGGGGGTATGCAGACAGGGGCCAACCAAGGAGTAGGCTGGGCTGAGGGCCTAAATGAAGATGCTAAGGTAGCATCAGGGCAGCTAATGAGGACAGTAGCTGGACTGTATACAATAAGGAATGGTGGGGATTGGGGCAAACTGCAGAGCTTAGACAAGATCTGAAGGACAGGCATGACAGCGGTAGCCAGCTGTCTCCATGATGGACTGCCAGTTCCAATGGCCAAAGTCTCCATTTTTCTAAAAGAAGCCAGAAACCCTCATTTTTATGTGAAATCCCTCAGTGTTTAAATAGCAGCTCACGTTTTTAGAATGCCGTGTGGGCATGTTTGACCTAAGGCCAGTGTGGGACCTACTTGTGGACTCCCTGGAGCCATGCCCGCCCAGGACCTCTCTAGCTGGCCCCAGCTCTCCCCTGTGGGCCACACTCACCGGCTGGGCCTGTGGGCCTTCTTCGGGGCCCTGGGTGGGCGAGAGGGATAGCGTCAGGGAGGAAGTCCTCATTCCAGGGCGGTGGGGTGCTCTGGGGGACCGGCAGGTCATTGTCTGGGCTTGAGGGACGCTCTGCTGCTTCCAGCAGGAGAACCTGGGCCAGAGAAGGCAGAGGGTCAGGCCTGGGCCAGGCCAGGGACACATGTGGACAGGGAGAGTGCCCCATGAGACCTGCAGCTGCCCCTGCTGGGTCGGGGTCACCCTCCTCAGTGGGACCCCCACTGCCCTGGCCGGATGCTCTCCCACCCCTACCCTCCTGTCCTTCCTGTTTCAGGAGAGCCCTCCTGGACCCTCAGGTTCAAGCAGGTCCCCACTGGACACTTTCAGAGCCCCTGAACATATTTTCTAGAGGGGCCATCGCTGGGTTTGGGGATCTGAGTAATGACCATGGTCACCTCCACCTCACTAGCTCCTCACAAGGGGGGGACTGGGTGTGCTTGTCCCCCCACGTTGCCTGGCTCAGGGCACAAATACACGGTCAGGGGATGTTTGTGGATGGGTGGATGGATGGATGGATGGATGGACGAATGCAGCGATGGAAGGTGGGAAGGAGGGAGGAAAATGAGAGAAAAAAATAAAATGAGAGAGAGAGGGAGAGAAAAAAAGAAAGAAAAAGTAAGAAAAGAAAAGGGCCTGGTTTGGTACAGGAATTTTAGGAGGAGCTCCAGGAACACAAAGGAGGCTGTGATCGCTCAGGGCCGTCTGGGAAGCAGCCTGTCTTCTCCCCTTGAGGGAGTCAGGGGTCAAAGACTGCAAGACCCAGGGCCCGGGCAAGGAAACTCTCCCTAATTCTCTCCAACTGGGAGCCAGGCCTGTGGCTCCAGCAAAGCCCGGTTGTCTCTGAAGAGGCCAGCAGGGGGCACTGTGTGCCCAGGATCAGTGCAGGGCCGGAAGGCAGGTACAGAGAACCTGGGCAGGCCCTAGGCGGAGTGGGAGGGGAGGGCACCGGGGCCCCTCCGCTGTATTAAGTGGAGTCAGGCCTCCTGCTCCCACCCCGTGGTGTGTCCCTGCCCTTGGTGTCCATCTGACCGATGGGGAGGGAGAAGTCTGGTGTCTCAGGTTCACTCCAGCTCTGAATCCTGCTAAAGTACTAGCCCCACCCCCCTTTCCCCGTGATTAAGGGGGTCTGAGGATGGGTCAGAGGGTGGTGAGGGGGGCCTGTCTGGGGGGCCTGCTGTTATGATCACTGCTGCCCGAAGGTATCCAAACCCCAGGCCTGAACCCCGACTCTGTCCCATCCTGAACCCTCTCCAACATCGGAGTCCGGGGGCCGCCCTGGGACTTACCTCCCCAGTTCCAGGAGGGCCAGGGCCTGTGCATTTGGCCTTTCCCTGGCCCCACCCCAGTGCCCCTCGGCCTGCAGTCAGCCACACGTCTCCCCTGGCCTGTGGCCCAGGCTCCGCAGCAGCTTCTTGCCTCCCTACCTCCACCTGCCCCCCTCACCTCCTAGAGCCCCCCACTCCCTTCCACACAGCAGTGGGATGAAGACCTCATGCCAAACGAACCCTACCCAGTCCCCCTCCAAACCTCCATTGTCCCTGCACAGGTGCCCGTCTCACCCTGCCCCGCCCCTCCTGGGCCTCACCTTAGGCTCTGTTGCAGATACTCTGAATGACCCCCGAGGCCCCCCTGACCTGAGACTCCCCTCCTGCGGCCCCTGGCTCCTGCAGGGCCCTCTGCCAGCCCTGCCCTTCCCTCCTGAGGAAGATCCTGGACTCTAGTGAGCTGCCCCTCCTCCCTACAGTTGTCTCACCCTCTGGGCAGAGGGGCCCTCCATCCCATCCCTGTATACTCCCTTTGTGCCAATGGCCAGCCAGAGTGGGAGACAGAACCACTTGGAGCAGGCGCCCTCCTGCTGTTGGTCCCCAGAGCCCGGCACCTGTTAAGTGCTGTCTAATGGGGGAGGCTCAGGTCCTGCGGCCATACAGGCTGGCTGGAACCCTGGCTTTCCCATGTGGCCTCTGTGTGACCCTGTGCAAGCATCATGACTTCTGTGAGCCTCAGTTTTCCCATCAGCAAAATGGGGATGACTACAAGCTACCTTCACAGGACTTAGGCCTGGGCTGGGCTGAGGTTTCCCAGGTATGAGGCAAAGGCCCTTCTGAGCATCTACCACCACCACCACCACCACCACCACCACCACTACCAGTTCTGCAGTGTTTCTGGGCCTGGGTGACAGTCTCCGAGGATCCTTGGGAACCAAGTGTCTCAGGTTTCCATCTGTCCTGGGTGGCTGGGCTCCTGCCCTGTGAGGCTCTGGTGACCTCCCCTACCTGATCCTCACAAGAGCCCACGAGACAGGAAGGGTAAGTGTGGCCACCTCGCAGGCAAGGTGGAAATAGAGGTTCAGAGGCCACAAGCGTCTTGCCCAAGGTCACTCAGCGAGCAGACAGCAGGGCAGGGCCCCATGTGGTGCCCCGTCTGCCTCTCCACAGCGTGGCCACAGCCTTGGCCTCAGGGGAGCCTCGCAAAGGCAAGGAAAAGGGGACCCGCTAGCTCAGGCCACCCAGCAGCTTCAGGGTGGAACCCAGTCTCCTGACCCCTGGAACCCCATGGGGAGGAGGGGGTTACGATTTCTGCCTCAACTGCTGAGTCTTCCCTGGGAAGCTGGCTGGACGGTCAGTCAGGGACTCTGGGGCAGTTGAGGGGCTGGGGAGTGGGGAGAGCTGGCTGTCGGTGGCAGGAGGCAGCAGACCCTGGTCAGTGGGCGTGAGGATGGGGGTGAGAACTGGCAGGACCTGGGTCTTGGGGGCAGGCGTGGATGAAGGTGGGAGTGGCTCTCCCATTATTGGTCCGGCTCTGGGGACAGTGGGATTGCCACCAGTCAAACGAGGGCATGGGAGAGGGCAAGACTGGGGGTGAAGGTGACCAGTGTGGGTGGGTTCAGCTGCAGTGTCTCAGGAGGGGGGGACCTCCATATGGACCTATTGCACAGGGAGTAGGCAGGAGCAGCAGGGGCCGGGCAGCTTGGGGGGACTGAAGGAGGGGTGCCTGACCGTGGCTCCTGGGGGCAGGCCCTGGCGTTCTCCTTTCATGGCCAGGCTCTGGGCTCCCCAGAGGCATCTGCCACATGCAGCCTTGTCCCCACACAAAAGGCCTGGCTCACTTCCTCCTGGGACACCTCCCACACAGACACCAGGCCCACGGAGCCCACAGACCGGGCAGAGGAGCACTGACCACGGCTAAGTGAGCATCAGCCCTGGCCCGAGGCCAAGCCCCCCTGGCCCAGCCGTGGCCAACCTTCTGGAGAAGCTGATCCCACCCTGCGGGGCATGAGCTCACCAAGCAGGCGGCAGTGGGCGTGGGGACTCGGCCCAAGAAAACCAGACCATGGCCTTCCGGGGCAGTGGCCCTAATGACGTCATCGCGGTCTGGCTGCTTGGCACCAGACGCCAGCCGAACTCCGAGGCCTCGATGACCCTCACGCAGGGAAGTCCCCTTGGGCTCCCTCCCACTCCTTGTGGCCCATGAAGTCAGAGTGAAAACGGAGGGGGAGGAGAGGGAGGAAGGCCGAAAGCTTTTTCCTGCTGGCCTTCTGCCTTCTGTCCCCCCACAGCCATCCCAGCTGTCCCAGGAGAGGAGGGTGGTAGGAGTCCCAGACCAACTGCTAGGACTGGGTCCTCTGGCAGCTCAAGCACCTACAGGTAGTGAAGATGGAGCTGACCCCGAAGGTTGTCTGGACCCCACTGCCCCTTCTTCCCTTGCTCCAGAACCCCCTGTTGGGCCCCGAGAAAGAATCATGATTGGCCAGGTACTCATTTTTCCAGCTCCCTGGCAATCAGGAGGTGGGCGTATAGCCCAGTGCTGGCCACTGAGACATAATGAGTTTGTTGGGGGTTACTTCCTGCTTTTGAACTCGGAGTTAGGATGTGATGCCTTGAGCTGCAGTAGCCACTCTGTCACCATGAGGCATGGACCTTGAGGACAAAAGATAATTCACTAAAGAGGTGAAGGGGGAGGCTGTGAAGAGCCTGGGTTCTTGAGCCACCAAAACAATCTCAGGACTTTTTGTTAAACAAACAGTACATGTCCTCAAGGAATAGCTGGCACTAGGTACTGGTACCTGAATGCATCTCTCCTGACACATCCAAACAGGTTTCCTCGGAGGGAGCAGAAGTCTCAGCTTTCAGGCCTTTGGGTTGCTGCTCTCTATGTCAGCTGCTTGATTTGACTCCCATCTGGGGTCTGGCCGCCTGGCTCTGCCGTCTGTCGTTAGCCACCAGACCCCAGCCTCTGGCCTGGCTGGCCCCAGCTCCATGTTCTCTGACCCCTGCAGGCTCATCTGACCTTGGTACATGCCCCGGGGCTGCTGGGCTGTCCTGACAACTTGCCTAAATTGTGACCCTCTCCTTCTCCAGGCCACTACCTCCCAAGGCCCTCTGACCCAGGCCAACAAAACTCCTGGTGGCCCTACCTCTCTAGGAGATGCTTGAGCCTGGAGCAGGCAGGTAGAGGCAGCTAGAAGGTGAGCTGGGACAGGAGTCTTCCAGCCCCTGCCTGGGACTCCAGAAGGCGGTGGGCTGCTGAGCTGGGCTCCCCATAAGGAAATAGGTGCAGCCACTTCTTTGCACATCCCAGACCCAAGCTACCTCCCCTCACTACTCCCCACCCAAGAACCACCTGAGCTGCCCACTATATACCTGCCTCACAATGTCCCCGTGAGGAGCAGGGAAGTGACTCCTTCAACTTCTGTTTTATGGGATAGCAGAATGAGGCCCGGAGTCGAGAGGGATGTGCCAAGGCAGGGCTATTGCTAGGACAGGAACCCTAGCCCTGGTTCCGCCAACACATCCTGCTGTTCCCCCCACCCCCCACCCCCAAAGTCTGCTGAGGGGTCACGATGCTCAGGCCAGAGAGCAAGCCTGGCCACCCGCCCGCCGCCCGAGGCTTTGCTGCTGGGGCGGAGATGGAGGGAGGTGTCAGGACTGGGTGGATGTGGGAAGGAATTGCTCATGGCAGGAGGGCATGGGTGAGGGCCAGGTGGGTGGGGACAGCTGGCACTGTGCCAGTCCTCCCCCGGAGCTGTGACTTTTAACACCCCGAGGTGCTGGGCTGGGGCCAGGGCAGGCTGCGGGCCGATGCTCTGCCAAACCACGCGGAGGCTTCAGGTGCCTGGAAAATGTCCGTCAGGCAGCTGGCCCGGGGACCCTGCCTTTCCTAAAATCTTGGGTGCCAGAAGTACACCCCGTTATCTTCCCCAGCACTGTGACCCCTCCAGGGATTCCCCATCCCCATGTAGCTTGGCCCACGTGGCTGCATCTTCGCTGTGAAGCCTCCATCCCCAGCGCCCAAAAGCCACTGACCCCCAGGAGGGCACCGGTCCCCACCCAGGCCTGTGACCAGGAGCCCGGGCAGCCGGAGGAGCCTCCCTCCCACAGCAGGGGTGGGGGACAACGAGGCCGTCCAGCCCTGGGGCTTCCATGTCCTGTGCTCTGCATGGATGTCTCCTGTGCACCTGTGTCTCATGGTGGGAACAGAGGCGTGGAGTAGATGATAACACGGACCCTCACACCTGCCTAGCATCCAACCATTTCCAAAGCCGGGTCCCACCACCAAATCCCCTGAGGCCCCGGCAGCCGCGGGAAGCTGGGACTTTAATCCATTCTGCAGACAGGGAGGCGGGAGTTTGCTAAAGTCACCCAGCTGGTGGGTGGTCCCACGTATGTCTGACCCCAAGTGACAGTCACCTGCAGCCCCCATCTGACGAGGCAGGTGCCCTCACAGTCAAGCTTTCAAGGCAGGGGCTGGGCCAACGGCCATGTCGGGCTGGCAAGGGCTATGTGTATGTGTATGTGTATGTGTGTCTACGTGTCTATGTGCCTGTATGTGGTATCTGTATGTTGTCTACGTATGTGTGTCCATGTGTTCATGTGTACCTTTATGTGTCTACTAGTATGTATATGTGTCCGTGTGTCTCTGCGTGAGGGCCAGGTGGGTGGGAACAGCTGGCACTGCTCAGGGCTCTTGCCCACCTCAGTGCTCTGGCCTCACGCTGGCCTCCCTGGTAGCTGGCCATTGTCACACCACCTCCTCCATCAAGGCACTCTCCCCTGGGCTGAACCACCCGCCCCAGCTGGGGCTCTGCCTCGGGCTCAGGTAAAGCCAACCTCCCAGTGCTGGCTCTGCCCTGGGGCCAGGCGATCCCTCCCCCTGCAGTTTTGCTGCCCCAAGGGGTCTGTCCTCCCCTAGGCCCAGCCCCTCTAGTCAGTCACCAGCGCCTGCTCTCAGACCTCTGGGGTTCTACTGAGAATGGCCCCGCCACCAGGGCATAGCCCGTGGCCCCCACTGCTTCGCCTTCTCCCTGCCTGTACCTGCCAAGGACTTTCTCTGGCCATGAGTGAGCTGGGGGCCAGGCCAGAGTGACAGGGAACACCACCCAGAGACGCCTCGCCCAGTGAGGGATGGGAGCATCCTGGCCCCCTGAGGTCTGCTCTGCAGCAAGCTCCTCACCGCCTCCCAGGGGCCCTCCTGGGTAACCTGCCCCGCCACACGCCTGCACCTGGCACATTCTTCCCTCCCTGGCTTACTTCCTTCCTCTTCTCCAAGGCCACCTGGGGCCATTCCCAAATAAACACTTATCCTTCATCAAGTCCTTCTGCCTCTGAGGCGACCTTCTCCTTCCCCTGATGTAGACGGGCCGAGGGCTGGAGGGCTGGGGAGCTCTTCCTCCATCAGCTAGCTCCTCTGTGCCCCGCCCCATGCCAGACAGCAGGAGGAGGGGCCAGAGTTAGGGGAAGCAGCCCTTGGGGTGGGGTTGGTGGGACAACCACTCCTTCCTTTGAGGGGTCCACTTCTAGGCATCCAGTCCCTCAGCACCCGAGGCCTGTACCCAGACCAGCCTGCCGCCTGGGACCTTCAGATTTCTTGCTCTTTCCACTCCCTTCCCGCACCCCAGGAGGCTGGCCCAGCCTACAGAAGGCCACCACAGCTGCCTAGGCCCTAGTAGCACCCAACCCCTGGGACCAGGCTGCTCAGGCCTGGTGGGCTCCCTGAGGCTTGGGCCACACCCTGAGCCACACCCTGCAGGTGCCTGAGGCACCCTCCCCACAGCCAGCTCTCCGGGACCAGGCTCCCCAGTCTGTCTGACCTTGGCCTCCAGCGTGATCAGTCGCTCACTCATGTCGCTGAGCCGGGTACAGTTCATGCATTCTGCAAGAGAAGAGGAGCCAGGTGAAGGTGGAGTGTAGATCCTGGGGAGAGAGCCACCCAGCCACCAGGACAGCCTCTGGGTAAGGAAGCAGGGAACTCTTTGATTGTATGCCCGGAAAACTACCCATCCACCAGGGCATCATCCTAAGCATCCCCTCCTCCATGCAGCCTGCCTGGCCCCCGAGCCTCCTTTCTGGGCACCACAGCACCTAGTGCCATCCGTTTATCCAGCGAAATGCCTGCGCCAGCACCGAGCCAGCCTGTGAGCTCCATGAGGGCAGGGGTCTGTGTTTGTTTTGTTTGCTCATGAGTCTCAGCACCTGGCACAAAGTAGGGGCTCAGAAATATCTGAGAGTTGATGAATGGACAGCAAATGAAATGTGCTCCCCGACTTTGAGAACTGCAGTGTCAAAGGCACAGCTGGTAAGGTCTATGCTAGAGCTGTAAGAACAGAACATGCAAGAGAGCATCATGGGGTCGCCAAAGCCAGTCTGGGGTGGGGGTTGGAGGTCGGGGAGGCATCCTGGAGTCAGTGGCATCAAAAGTGAGGCCCGAGGGACATACTAGTAGAGTGATTGGCCAGGTGAGGGAGAGGGAGAGGCCAGGTCCAGCAGGGGAAGAACAGGTGCTGAGGCCTGGAGGGCAACCGAATAGGGGTCTGCTAGCAGCCTGGCCAGAGCACAGCACCCCTCGGGTCCACCGACGCTGGAGCCGGGGCCTTAACACAGAGGTTCTGGCAGGAGGAACTCCTGAGGCCAACGGGCAGCCGCTGGAGGAGGTGAAAATCAAGGTCAGTTTGCATTTCTACAAGTTCAGTCTGGCAGCAAAGTGTACAGTGGGAGGAGTGGGAGGCCTGAAGCCGGAAGGCCCACTAGGAGACCCATGATGGTTAACCCCCAGGCACACGACTCCCTGGGCTGTAATTATCTTTCTCTGTCTGTCTTCCCAGAGAGCCAGAGCTCTTTAATGAGGAAATAGATGGTTCAAAGCCGTTCCAAAGAGCTTTTATTGCTCTGGAAGTCAGGGGACACCTGAATTCCTCGCTCAGTTCAAAGCCTGGCCCGACAGGAACCCATCTGGTTAAACAGACACAGACGCACGAGAGGTGCCGGGTAACTCAACAGATTCCACGTGGTGCGTGGAGGCCCCTGGGCTGCAGTGAGGCCAGCATGTCCACTGGCAGGTCCACGGGTCCCACGCCAGGCTGTCCCTGGAAAGGTCCCCATCGCTGTCACTGAATGTAAGTCACCTTGCCAATGTCTCTGTTGCTCTGTGAGGGCAGTGGGCGGTGATGGCCAGGGGACACTTGGGCCATGGGAATAGGTGGTCCAGGCTGTGTCCTTGCCAGGAGTGCCCGGCCTCGGGGCCCGGGGGGGCTGACATCCACTGCTTCCTGCTCACCAGCCCTGCCTGGGTTCAGAAGGCCTACTACTCGGGCGTTCACCCTCATGGCCCTCCCTGTTCCCCTGGGCTGGGCCCAGCCAGTGGTTTATAGGCATGTTTTAGGAACAGAACTTTTCCCCCCAATAAACCTTGTCAGTAACCTCGATACATAAAACAGATTAAAGACTGAGGTATAAACACGGAAACTTTAAAACAACCAGAAGAAT
This sequence comes from Myotis brandtii, assembly GCF_000412655.1. NCBI lineage: Eukaryota > Metazoa > Chordata > Mammalia > Chiroptera > Vespertilionidae > Myotis > Myotis brandtii. Next base: position 844,897 of record NW_005370191.1, on the reverse strand, counting down.
GTATACAGTTGTCTGACTCAGGTTGGGCAGGACTTCACAAAGACCAGCGAGAGAGGGGGGGGGTTGGGGTTGAATGGGGGAGGGGGAGGTTGTACATATCGATTCCCTCTAGTTTCTCCGGGGAAGGGATGGTAAAGAAAGGGAAAGCTATAAACCACAGAGCACAGGGACGGGCAGAGGAGACCCTCAGCAGATGAGTGCTGCTCGTAAAGGGAACACAGCCCGTGGCCGAGGCCCAGCCTCCTCACAACGAGAGGACCAGACCCTCCAGGTGGGAGAAGGGCAGTATCCCCTGGGCACGGGCACCCACCTGAGGAGAAAGGCCCACAGGCACTGACATTGGGGGAGCCCCCCTATGACGTAGCTGGGTCCCAAAGGCCCCCAGCAATAAGGCCAAACCACAGGGAAGGAGCCTGAGTCGCTTTAGTGCCTCCTTCTCAAGTATAGACAGTCCAGGATGTCAGGTCCTGGGCCTTTGGAAGGAGCCTTTAATGGGAAAGACAGAGAACAAAACAGAGTCCCATGATCCATCCACCCACCCTACACCCCATCCATCAGCCCACCACAGACAACCATCCCCTCATCCACCTGGAGGCACGGGGGTGCCCAGGAGCCCCTTGGTGACTGTGCTAAGACTGACAGGGTGAGCGGCAGGGCAGTAAGGAGGAGGGTGCCTGCCCTCGCAGCCACGGCCCAGGAGCCCTCCTGAGCAGCCATATCTCATGGGAAACAGGCTGACTCGGAGGGCAGGATGCGTGAGCCCCAGCTCCCCTCCTCTCCCCGTGGGGAGGGTGCACCCCACCCTGGGGCAGCAGGAAGAGCAGGAGGATGGACATGGGTAAGTTGTAAATTAGAGCCCCAGCCCCACCCATGGAACATTCTACAGCAGTTATGGACCTTGAATAAAGTGTTTCCAGGATCTGAGGCAACAACTAGGACTCCCTGCAGCGGGGAAGGGCAGCGAGGGAGGGGAGCCTCGGGCTCTCGCAGGAACCTATTTCTGGAAAGTGTGCTGGGCTCGGGCCCAGTTTGCTCTGGCACCGGGCGCCCTGTTTGGCAAGTGAGGAGCTGCTTGGCTGTTGGTGGGCACAGGGGGTCCAGGTCCCCAGCCGCAGAGAGGCCCCGGAGGCCCAGCCAACGGGCAGGGGCGAGTCCGTCAGCTTGGCCTCCCCGTGCCACCTGCCCTGGCAGGCGCTCTGAGACCAGGCGGGGTTTATGGTTCCCCTGGCATTCTGTCATCGACAGGCAATTAAATTATGTTTGCTTAGCTTTCTCCAGTTATTCATGGGGAGAGAGGTGGAAACGGCGCTGATGGGATGACTGGCTCTGTGACTGGTTGAGGCCCTGCCTGCCCAGCTCTAGGCCTCGGTTTCCCCTCTTCACATGAAGACTTTAACTTTCTGAGATTCTGTGATTCCCATGTTCCTACCCCCTTCAGGCCGATGAGCGCCCAGGCACCACACAAGTCCCTAGTGTCTAGGACACAGGTATCAGGAAATCTTTGCCAATATGTTGGAAGTGTGGATGTGCCAGACAAACAGGTGTGTGTGTGTGTGTGTGTGTGTGAAAGAGAGACAGAGATGGAAAGAGAGAGAGAGAGAGAGAGAGAGACTGAGAGACTAACTCCTTGGTGTGGTCAGAGGAAAGGGAACTCTATAGAGATCACAAACTCACTGTGTGGCTTGAGAGGCCTGCATTTCACCTCTCTGCACCTCAGTTTTCCCACTTGTGAAGGAGTTTACATTGGATCAGTTCCAAGGGCCTCAGGGTCCTGGACTCAATTCTCCTGGCACCGTACCCTCGCCCTTGGGCTCTCCCTGCTGGGCTCTGTCCACCTACAGCAAGATGGTAGTTGCCAATCTGCCTGCCATTTGCCCTTGGCCAGCACTACAACTGGTGATAGCTCTGCACCCAAAATTCTGGACCTTCCTCCTGAATGAGGCTGGATTCCCAAGACCTGACCCCTGAGAGGGGTCTCATCCCTGGGGTAGGAGTTGGCTACTGCGGAGGAATCTAAAGAGGCAGAGTGAGTCCACTGTGAGGCTTGGGCCCTGAGACTCCAGCAGGGAGAAAAGTGGTCCTATCCCCAAAGACCCAGCTCTCTCTGTGAGAGGTCTTAGAGATGGGTCTGCAGGCAGGGGGCATGTACAGGGTGGATGTCCCCAGAAAGCCAACCCAACATGACCCAGCTGGAGGAGATCCGTAAAATCCCCCTGAGAACTTACCCCCTAGGCAAGACTCTTAAGCCCTATTAGGAGAAGAGGGCTTCAAGGAGGTCAATGGAGCCAGAGGCTGTGGGGACAGGGTCGGGGCAGGCCAGGTAGATTGATCATGAATGTTCCTATGAGACCACAGGAATAAGGAGGTCTTGAGTGGCCTCAGTTTCTTCAATGGGACAAGAGATGGGCTGAGATAGAATCTCCAGCACAAATACATCTGGCACCTTCTATCTTACTACACACGGGGTCAGCCCTGCTCTTCCCAAGAGGTTAACCTTGGGCCAAACCTTCTTTTAGTGCCTCCCTCCGTCTGCTCTGGGGTCTGGAGGTCAATTAAGAGCTTCCTCCACTAGTGAGACTTTTGTCATCTCACCCTCTGTCAGAAACACTGACCAGCTCTCACTGCTCTCAGAAATAGTCGCATCTTGGCTAGGCTTAGCCAGCCTGCACGGGTCTCTTTGCCTTCTGCTCTGACTGCCACACTCCCATCCAGGCCAGGTCAACCACCTCCTGCCAGGACACACCATCTGCGCTTTCTCTAATGCCCATAGGCTCTCTCCAGTCTTCAAGACAGAGGTGTTCTTTTGAGGGAAGAGGATTTTCTGGCTAAGATTCTGTACCCAGCTCAACTATCCCCCAAGGTTTGAGCAGAGAATGAAAGCATTTGTACCCATGGATGGCCTTAAATATGTATACTCCAGGCACTCCTTCTCATGAAGATGTTGAGGATGCGCTCCACCAAAACAAACAGTAAACTGGAGAAAGGACCCAAAACAGGGAAATAAAGACAAGTTCAACATGGGAGCGAGATAAAGGAATATCCTAAGAAGGGAAATGAAGGAATGTCACACGATGACAGTGTGCAGGAGGCTGGAGCACAACCCAACCACACTAGATCAGGACACAGAGGGTCCTAGAAAGGAGAGAGCCCCTGATGTGTGTGAACACAAGGAAGAGAGAATTAAGCTTCTTTTGGGAAATCTGGGGTGAATTAGTGACATGCCAAGTGATACACCTCTATGACGTGGCATAAAAAACTAAGCAAATAAGAATTATTAATTTCCAGAAAAATGAAAAGTCTAAAGTGAAGAGAAGTGCCTTGGTATACTACCTGAATCGGCTGTGAATAGCATTTGCTTTGTTATAGTACTCTATTCATTGTCTGTTGATCTAGCCCAAGTTCTGATACAATTATTTGGGAGTTGGGGAGGAGTAGAGGACATGGAAGCTAGATCAGGGATGTGGCGGGGGGACCACACCAGACCCTTGCACAGGAGAAAGTCAACAGAAACTCTCCAAGATGAAAAACCAAGAGAAATAGCAATGTGTAAATGTTAGCACTACAGAGGAAAACCCCCCACCAGAAAAAAGTGCTTGTCCTAGCCGTTTTGGCTCAGTGGATAGAGCGTCAGCTGGCGGACTGAAGGGTCCTGGGTTTGATTCCTGTCAAGGGCACATACCTTGGTTGTAGGCTCCATGTTGGCCCTGGCTGACCGGTGCGGGAGGCAACCAATTGATGTGTCTCTCTCACATCGATGCTTCTCTCTGTCTCTCCCCCCCGCTTCCACTCGCTCTAAAAATCAATGGAAAAAATATCCTCGGGTGATGATTAACCAAAAAACAAAGTGCTTGACTAAAGGGAATAAAAATTGGGAGTAAAGAGGTGTATAGGGCACTACTCTTTCTCACTGTAAGCTTTAAAGGACTATTTGTCTTTACAAAACAGTAAACATATTCAATATACACAATATAATTAAAATTTTAACTGGGTAAAAACATGAAGCCTGCTCATGATGCTTTGGAAAAAATACACAAATTTGTATCTGTATTCTGTTTACAATTATATAAAAGATGAATAGTCAAGGAATGGAATGAGGAAAAATAGAAATAGTTGCAGTGGTAGGATTATGGGTGTTTTGCCCTTATTTGTCTAAAATTTCTAGGTGACATTTTATTCTTTTGGCTCAGTTTCTGGATCTAAAAATGGGACCATCCACCCCTACCTCGATTGGGTTGCTATGTGGAGTGGGAGAACTGAGGGGGAGTGGTTTCGGCCTTCCCTGGTCCCTGTGTCCCAGCTTCTGACAGTGTCTCCCAGCACCTCAGGCCCTGGCTCTTCCATTTTCCCCAGCTCTCAGCTCCTGGCGTGGCTACCCCACCCCTCAGGGCCACTACTACACTGAGGGCAGCTCCCTGCTCATGTGAGACTATGGCCTCTGTTCCCCTCTGCATGAATCACCTCTGGTTTCACATGTTAGCAGGCACACAGTAGGGTCTTAATAAATATTCATGGATTGAATGAAACAAGCATCCCTTGAGGGTCATTTGTTCATAGTTCTTAGTCTTCTGAACAGAGCAGGAAAGGACCTTGAAAATCATCACAGGTAGGAAACCATGGCCCAGAGAGGAAGGGAAGTTGGCCAAGTTCATGGCCTTATGGCAGATGAGCCTACCCAAGGATCCTCCTTCTCTCTAGGGCCCAACCATTGAGCACAGGCATGAGGCCCATCCGCAGTTCACTGGGCTTGTCCTACATTATAAGGAGATATTTGCATGTGTCCTGAAGGTGAAGAAGAATCTAAACATCTGGTTCCACTGCCAAGCCAACACCTTTGCAACATCACTGGACTTCAAGTCTTGGTCTCCTCATCAATAAAATGGGCCTGATATTCTCTCCCTGACCCACCCCTGAGAAATGTGACAGGTCTCAGAAGAGATCAATGTGAAGACACACCACAAAGTGCATGAGGGGAATGGCCCTGAAGCTCACATTTCTGGTCTGGGGTGAGAGGAACCAGTTTCCCCCCATATCTGTGGCCCCTTAGGATTAGCAGCCTTGAGACTCAGTGGCTGAAGGGAGGCTGGAGGCCTGAGAAGGTTCATTTTATGTGTCAACCTAGATAGGCTCTGGTGCTGTTGTTTGGTCAAACACCGGTCTAGGTGTTGCTGTGAAGTTATTTTGCAGATGTGGTTAACATCTACAACCAGTTGACTTTAAGTAAAGGAGGTTACCCCAAATAACGTGGGTAGACCTCATCTAACCAGCTGAAGATTTTAAGAGCAAAACTGAGGTTTCCCAGAGAAGTAGGAACTCTGCCTCAAGATTGCATCAGCAGATCCTCCTGAGTTTCCAGCCTGCTGGCTGCCCTAAGGCTTTCGGATTTGCCAGCTCCTACAATTGCATAAGCCAAATCCTTAACATACATCTATAGAGACAGATAGGTAGATATACATATATGGATACACACACACACACACACACACACACACACACACACACACACCTTCTTGGTTCTGTTTCTCTGGGGAAACTGACTGCTATAAGGCCCTACCCACAAATAGGTCCTAACGAGACTCATCAACCAGAGCAGCGTCTCCCGAACTCAGGAGGGCTCCGTGATTCAGCTCCAGCTGCCTTAAAGATGGCACTACCAGATTTAGGAAATAAAAACACAACATTTTAGTAACCCTACTGAGTACTTTGTTCCTTCTGTAGTATCATCTGTGACAAGGACCCAGGGCTAAGTGGCCTCACCCTCAAGGGCCTCTGGACATATAAGTGACCGTGCTGAGGGGCAGTGCCCATCTGTGTGCCTCTCCTATGCAGGACGGGGCCCACCACTCCTCACCTTTATGGGATTCTGTCTGACCTTGCACTGGAAACCTGCCCAAACAGACCTCACTAAGTCCCCTACTTAAGCTTCTGTACCAGGTGGGAATCCAATTAGCCATAAGGCTTGGAGATGTTTGGGGGGAAGCTAGCCAGCTGCAGGCTAGATTTTTAGAGGCCTCGGGGCTCTCCAGGCCCCTGGGGCAATGAGGGCATGGTAAATTCTAGATTTCTCCAGGCCTGGTATCTCCAGTTCAGCCTGCAGCTCTAAGGTAGTAAAGAGGTTGACAGTCAGAGAGGTTTAGCAACACACTCAAGGCCACACAGACTGTCAATTAAAGGGCAGAATCAGAATCCAGGTCTCCCTTCCCATGAGACCATGGTGGACTGAGCTAGGTGCCCTGGTTGGGGCGGCCTGGGAAGCCACCTGTCCAGTTAACTTCTAGAGAATGGCTTATCCAGGTAATCGCAAACAGATTGGATTTCTCTCAGCCACACATCCCAAAAGGAAGGGTAAAGAGAGCAAGGTCAGGCCGATGGTAGGGGCCCTGCCCTGTGCCTCCCTTATGCTCCTCAACACATACCAGAGCAATGAACCCCATCAGGGACCGGGGAGCCTGCTGGTGGGATAGAGATGTGGCTGCCCGCCAGGCCCAGCCTTAGGGCTGGTGGACAGGACAGAATAATTAAATTCCATCCTTTTCTATATCAGGGATCACAGAGAAGGCAAGATTATTCAGGAACTCCTGCCAAGACTTTTATTGAAGAGTAACTTGAGTTCCTTCTGGGAGAGGGGCAGCCTCGCATGGTGTCTTCAGTATGTTGCTGAACACAAGTCCCAAAGGACTGACTGAGCAGCATTGAAGCTTCTCAGAATACAATGGGAGTTGGCTACCTCCATCCCATGTCTGGCACCCTCATCAGCAGCCCCTGGTCTGTGGAACTTTCTGGCAAAGTTCAGAGACGCTCCATGGGGAAAAGGGATAACACTAGTGAGTGAAATCAATTCACCAAATGTTTGTCAGGTACTGAGTGGGTGAGAGACAGGATTACCCATCCTTCCTTGTGGGTGAGGAGGTTCAGCAATGTACTCCAGCTCACACAGACTGCCAGTTAAAGGGCAGAATCAGAACCCAGGCTTCCCTTCCCACAAGGGCATGGAAGGCTGAGCTCCTGGCCAGGGCAGCAACTTTCAACGTGAGGGGAAGACAAGTGCCTGTACCATGGCTGGACACTGGCAAAGTCTGAGACTTCTGTACCCCAGCTTAGCCCTTAGGGCTCTGCTGGCCTGGCTAGCTGAATCTGTCTTCTTCCCTCTCTACCTCCATATCCAGCCCACAGTTAAAAGTCAGTGGGTCTTGCACCATGGCTGGGCCACACCCCAAAGCAGCTTCCCCCAACAAAATCTAAAGAGGAATTATTAAATTAATTTAGCACCATCACTGGAATATAAAAACAGCTCACAAAAATCAACCATATTCCTATATACTAGTGACAGACAAATAGAAAATGAAATCTTAAAATGCCATTCACAAAAGCACCATTGTCTAAGAATAAATCTACTGAAAACCATAAATTATCACTGAGAGAAATTAAAGAAGATCTAAATAAATGGAAAGATATACTGTGTTCATGGTTTGGAAGACCCAATATTATATATGAAAATGCAAAGGTCTAAGAATAGCCAAGGCCATCTGAAACAAATAGAAAACAATATAGAAGACTTATATTATCAGAACTGAGACATATTATAAAAGCATAGTAATTAAGACACTCTATTGCTGGTTCAAAGAAAGACCCACACTTATACAGCCACGCAGTATAAAAGACACAAAGGCAGCACTGTAGGGAAAAGGTAGGCTCTTCAATAAGTGGTGCTGGGTCAATTGAATATTGAAATGGAAAAGTAAAATGAAAAACTGGGCCCTAACCCACACCACCCATGAAAGTCAATTCGAAATGGGTCATCGATCTCAATATGAAAGATAAAACCATACAGCTTTTAGAAGAAAACATAGGTGACTACCTTCATGACTTCAGAATAAAGATTTCTCAGATAGGACACAAAAAGCACTAACATTAAAGCAAACTTTGAAAAAAAAAGTGACTGCATTAGAATTAAGATTTTCTTTTCATCAGAAGATACCACTCAGAGAACAAAGAGGCCCATCACCAAGTAGAAGAGGGTTCTTGGAATACTTATATCACAAAATAAGATATCCAATTGGCCAACAGTCCTACGTAGAGGGGCTCAGCTCGGCCATATAAAGAAATGCTAATTAGATCACAATGAGATACTCCCACCCACCCACCAGAATGGCTACGATTAAAAAGACTAACAACACCAAGTCCTACAGAGAACAGGAGCCACTGGAACGCTTCTCAGACAGTGTTAATGGAGTGTCTGTGATAACCACTTAAAAATCGTTTGGCAGGTTCTGATAAGGCTCATTAGAAGGCCACTCCATGACCCAGCAATTCTATCCCCAGATGAGGGGATAGATGAGGTGCCCACAAAGAGCAAACAGGGCGTGGCATCTCTGGTCATTGGGGCTTTCAGAAGAAATGAGAGCAGAGTTTTAAGAATTAAAGACACAGCCCAAGCCCAGGAGGTAGGACTGGATGGAGAAGCAGAGGAGGGGTCCCAGGAAAAGAGGAAGGAGGCCTGGGGAGCAGCTCTGCACCTTTCTCTGCATGTACCTGGGCAGGTCCCCTCTTTTCTCCAGGTCCCCACTCCTCCAAAGGCAAGGTGAAGGTCCAAGAGAAGCTGCTCTGACTGCAGGGGGTGGGAACCCAGAGACCCCGATAAGCACCTCCTACTCCCTGGGCTCAAGGTGGGCAAGAGGTGGGCAGGTCGCCGTGCCCCCATCTCTGGTTCTCAGACACCCCAGGGAGCAGCATGTGCAGAGGCCGGTCCCACATCTCTCAGGGGTGTCATGCCCACACAGAAGCTGCCTGCTTTGTGACATTGGGCTCAGCTCCCCGAGGCAGTGCCTGGCACTTACATACTTCTGGGTCTGGCCTGCCCCCTCCCTGCACACCCTACTCGCCGGAGTGGGTCTGGCTGGAGCCCAGGCCTATCTGGTCACCTGTAGAGATACCATGGAAGGAGGCCAGGGAGGAGAATTAGGCAGGTGAGGAGACACCTGACTCAGATTCAAATCTGGACCTCACCTTTCCCAGCATTAGGAGGTTGCCATGCCAACTAACGGATGGCTTCAGGGGGCCCCTCCTCTCTACAGGCACAGGCCCTCACCGAGGATGCTCTTTCTGCTGACTGCCTTATTTCCAGCCTGGAGGATCACTTGCACACAAACTGAGTCTTTCTTAGAGACACTTCTCCCCACCCCTGGGATAGTTTAAGACACATTTGGACAATACATAGGCTAGGCGCTTGCACAGGATTTACAGTGGTTGTCTAATAGCTTAAGGCTAGTCACCTCTCTGCCCTCCCCCCATTCCTCCTGCCCCAACCTGTGTGACTTGGGGAAGTTACTTAACTCTGAACTTCTGTTGCTTTGCCCGCAAGACAGGGATAATCAAGGACACCTCCTCGGGCCCTGAACTGGTTAGAGAGAAAGCAGGTTTCGCACGGAGTGCACATCTGAGAAAGGGCAGCTGTTCTTTGAGCTCTCTGTTAGGAAGCAAATCTCCCCTACCACTGTGAAGTCAGGAAGGCTCTTAGAGCTATCTCATCCGGCCCTTTCTTTTTACAGATTAGGAAACAGTTCTGGGGTGGTAAGTGCCACAGTCACACATCTGAGGAGGCAGCTGAACCAGAGCTAACACCCAGTTCTGCATAGGCATCCGGCAGCCTTTTCACCCTCCTGGGTGGGCACATCCTTACTTCCACTCAGTCATTTACACCATAGTGAGAATGAGTCCATACCAACACCACTGAGGGCACAGCCTTTACAAAACACCCTTCCATTCCCCTCAAGAACCTAAGAAGATGACATTATCCCCACAATTAAGGAAGGGCGAGAGATAATCCCGCCCAGAAAGGTGAAAGGTGGCCCAGGATCCGGAAATGCCAGGCCTCCTCTTGGGTCAGCAGCTCCGTCTGTGTGCTGGTTTGAGCGGAGGGACAGGAAGCCCTTTGCTCAGGCACAGAGAGTGGTTACTGGATTAGGGCTTCTATTGGCCACACTTTCCAGCGCCCAGACACTGGTCTGGAGCAGCGGGAGAAGCTTCTGCTCCATGAACTGGGCTGGCGTCCAGTGTCCTATCCCAGGCTTCTGAGAACCTAGAGAGACTCGCCAAGTGGCAGATGGGAGGAGGCTCAGGCCAGAAGCAGAGCCCTTGCCAGGGAGGTGAAAGGACAGCCAAAGGTGGGCCTCAGCATCCGATGCCTGCTCCCTGCTCCCTGCTCCCTGCTCCTAGCTGGGCTGGAGCTTGCGAGAAGTGGAGTGCCAGATCTCCTCCCTTCAGCCTCTCTGAGTTTTAGGAATATGATGGGGTGGGCTTGGGGTGCAGATTCTCATGGGAAAGAGATCTATCCAAGTTTAAGGGAGGGGCAGTCTGATCCAGTTCCCCCCAGTTGCCTTCTCCCTCTCTCCTGCCCCCTAGCTCTGCAGACCAGACCCAGGCACTGCAGCCAGAGGCACATGTGGCTGCCTGGGAGGAGGGCCCTGACATGAGCACCTTCCAAGGAAGCAGTGTGGGCAGACCCAAGGGCCTGGAGTGGGCACTGGGTAGGTTGGGGAGGACTGGGGTAGGACCCACACACTTCCGCTTTGGGACTGCTCACCGACCCAGCAGAGCCAGGGAGGACACCAGGAGTCAGGAATGAGCCTCCCTAATGGGAGGGGGCATCCAGTTTCTTCCAACACTACTTCCCCGGCCCTGGCAAGGGGGAGCCCCAGAGCCCTGAAAGGCAGCCATTCAAAACTGCAAAGTCTGTCAATCTGGAGGGTGTGAAATGCGATCTTATTGTGATTTGAATGTGCATTTTCCACATTGCTAATGAGGCTGAACATCTTTTTATAGGTTTCTGAGCCATTTCTCACGGCCCTTCCATCTACCCTGTGGAATGCCTGTTAGTGTTCTTTAAAAAAATTTTTATTTTAGAAAGAGAGAGGAAGGTGTGTGTGTGGAAGAGAGAGAGAGAGAGATCTATTTGCATTAATTGGTTGCTTCTTGTATGTGCCCTGACTGGAGATGGAACTCACAGTCCTGGCGTATCAGGACATCACTCTAACTAACTGACATACCCAGCCCTCACTCTGTTCGTGTTCTTGACCAACTTTCCTGTTAAATTGTTCTTTTTCATATTGATTTACAGGAGTTCTTTCTGTATTTCTGGTACCAACCCTTTGTCAATCTTAGGCATTATAAATATGTCCTCCCGGTCTGTGGCTTATGTTTTTGTCTTGGTAACACTGCCTTTTGTCATTACAGGAGCTTTCCAACCTATTTACCTTTTATTTCTTTAACTCAGGTATTTTGTGAAGTCGGGATAGGCACCTCTGAAACCCACTAGTGACTGAAGGGACACAGGTGGGAGCACTGTTGGCCGTGGGACTGGCAGCTGGTATCCACGTGGCCAGAGTTTCCTTTCTCTGCCGGGTTTGCAGTTTTCATCACGAATTTTATCTTTTAAACTGTAACTGAGCTGAATTACATGAATAGATTTTTCTAAACTGTGTATGTCTTCCTTGGAAAAGTGTCTCTTTATGTCCTCTGCCCATTATTAATTGGATTATTTGGTTTTTTTTGTTGTTCTCTACATAGCATACGTATAGACTTATACATATACTAGTACGTATAAAGGTATACATATATTCACAAAATGTGTGTGTGTGTGTGTGTGTGTGTGTGTGTGTGTGTGTGAATGTCTCCAGGACCTTTCCAGCTCAGACACCCAAGCTCTATGAGCACATGAGGACTGGGATGCTGGGATCACACACACACACAGGCACTCACAACATATGTGCACATGTGCATAACATATGCAACATGGAGGTCTCTTAAGCCTTCCCTATAGGCCATTCCAAGCTGAAACAACTCAAAAGCCAAGAGGTGAGACGCCCTCCCTCAGCTCCGAGGCCTGCGGAAAGCGAGGGCCTGTGAATGTGGGCAGGAACAGCGGCAGCCGCTGGAGGCGGGCGTGAGGCTGTGTGTGAAGGAAAGGACAGACTTTCAGCGTCAGCTCCTGGAGTATTTCCCCAGATGGAAATAACCCTGGAAAGTTCTGGAACACAGAATTCTTTCTAAGGAAAGTAAGGCACTTCCCACTGCACAACATATGCAGCAATGGATAGGAAATGACCTCACAGACATTCATTTGACAAACACTGTCCAACACCCTGGCCTGGGCACTGTCCTGGCAACTGGGGAGCAGGACATGAGAACAGACCCAGCCCTCGACAGCTCCCTGTCCGCAGAGAGACAGCCCTCAAGACCCACTGTAACAGCATGCCAAGGGCTTCCTGGGGGGCAGGGGGGTACATCCTATATAATAAAAGCCTAATATGCAAATTGCCCCCTTGGGCAGTCGTTCAACCGGGAGTTCGCCCACTTGCTATGATGTGCACTGACCACCAGGGGGCGGCATGGAACATGGCGGGTGTTGGCGATGCAGCGCTGGCAGCAGATGACAGTGAAGGTGCTGCCAGCCCCGATGAGTCCCGACGAGAGTGGGACCATGGCAAGATGGTGGAGCAGGTGAGGGGGCAGCACCAGGCCAAGATGGGGTGCCAGGCAGGGCTGCGGGGCTGTGAGACTGGGGGCACAAGCTGGGGCCCAATCTCCGCAGGCCACCCCAAGGGACCCCACCTGTGCACGAATTCATGCACCAGGCCTCTAGTCAGGATATAAAAAACAAGTCAGAAACACTGGAAAGGGAAAGTGGTAATTAGATAGCTTCCAAACCTAATTTAGTTGATGATTCCCCAGACTGATGCTGTGAGTCAGAGGCTCCAGCTCGGGTCTGCCCGGGGCCCTGCCAGTTGTCTGATGGTCTAGAGCAGCAAGATCTGTCCCCAACCATAAGGCCCCTTTCTCAACACCTGGGGCCCATCTGACAGGCCCAGCATTCCCTATGCGCCCAGTGGGCTGTAGCCACAGGTACCCACTGAGAGGACATGGCCAAACCAGAGAGGGTAAGGATCTGCCCAAGAACACCCACCAGCCATAGAGGCAAAGCTGAGCCAGAGTGCGGAGCCCACAGGCCTCTGCAAGTTCTCATCCTGCAGCCGTCTCAGCCCAGTCAGGGTTCCCCAGGCTGAGACCAGATCTCCTAGGAAAGTCTCCAATTCTCTGGACAACAGGCTCCCCGTCACCTGCGGTGCAAAGTGCAAACTCCTCAGTTTGCCGCTCAAAGCCCTCATGTGGCCTCTGTGCCTCCCAGCCCATCTCTCCACCCCCCCCCCCCCCCCGCTCCCCATATTCCCTGGCTCCGGCCTCAGCAAACCATCCCCTCCTTGGGCAGAAGCTGCCAGAAGCCTCAACAGGGGGGATGCAGAAACCTATGGTATGTGTGCCTATGTGTGAGCCTGTTGGCGTGTGTATGCTTGTGCATGTGTGTGTAAATGTGACACATTCCTGTTGGCCTGCACACGCCCATGTGCACGTATTCACAATGGCTGTGTTTGTGTGAGACTGTACATGTGTTTTTTTAATCAAAGGGAACTTTCTTTTTTAAAAAATATGTTTCTATTGATTTTAGAGAGAGAGGAGAGAGGGAAAAAGAGAAATATCAATGTGAGAGTGAAACATTCATCGGCTACCTCTTGCACATCTCCTTCTGGGGATGGAGCCTGCAACCTGGACTTGTGCCCTGACTGGGAATCAAACCGCCGACTTCTCCAGGCATGGGACAATGATCAACCAACTGAGCCACATTAGCCAGGACAGCCTGAGTGTGTTTGGTCTGGATCTGTCTTGTATGCAGGGGTGTGGGATGTCGTGTGAGCCTGTGTGTGTGGGGAAAGGAAGAGACCACTGTCTGTGTGCCATCCTCCCACACACCTCACTCATGGCCGAGCAATAGACATGAAAGGACGGGGTCCATTCAGGAGGTCGGGGCCCCGGAAAGCTTCAAGAGCCTCCGCCCTTGATACGCCAGGCGGGGCTGGCGTGGCCCATATTTAGCATCACTTGTTCCTAAGCAGACTGTAGCCCCACCCTTGGGACAAGGCAAGGGGGCCGTGGGCTTGATCAAAGGCTGCAGAACTCCAGCCAGGTGCAAATTCAAGGAGGGACCAAGGTCCTTCATGTTCTATGTGAAAAAGAAGGGGGAGCTGTTTACCTCAATTGAAGATTTACAAAAACAGCCACTCGGGAGATGAGAATTAGCCAAGATCACCCAAGATGAGCTCCCACTTGAACTTGGCCTGCCTGGCTCCTAGTCCAGTGCTCCTTCCTCCACCCACACAGCCTCCCCAGGCCCGGACCAGCCATCTCAGTGCCGGGTACAGATCCTCCACAAGCCGGAGGGGGGATGGCACCTCCAACTTTATGACCTGATGATGGGAGAAGACTTGGGAAGCATTTCCAGGTGAGAGAGGCTTTCGTCTCCAGCATCTGCCCTGGAAGGACTGGACTGCCTCCAGCTCCATGAGTTGTTCTTTTTTTAAAAAATCCTCACCCGAAGATATTTTTCCATTCCCATTCATTTTTAGAGAGAGCTGAAGGGAGGAGGAGAGACAGAGAGAGAGAAACATCGATGTGAGAGAGACACATAGATTGGTTGCTTCCCGCATGTGCCCTGAGCAGGGCCAGGGACGGATCTTGCACCCAAGGTATGTGCGCTTAACTAGAATCGATCCCGGGACCCTTCAGTCTGCAGGCTGACGCTCTAGCCACTGGGCCAAACCAGCTAGGGCCAGTTCCATGAGTTGTTGAAGGCCCAGCAGCCTGAGCCCAGCCAGGACTCCAGGCAGCTCGAAGAGATTCAGAAGCTCAGTGGTAGGAGCCCTTGGGGGCCTACAAGGGGAGGGGCATCAATCTGGTTCGTCCTGGGAGGTGCACAAGGCCAGGCAGCAGGGCAGCATCATGGCCTCCATGATCATGAACCTGGAGCATCTGGGGCTGCTGGGGAGGAGGGAATGGCTAGTCCACATCCCACACCTCTCCCTCTAGCTGGAGGCCCAGGGTGCACTAAAGCGATGAGGGGCTGGGGAGGAAAGTATCACACACTGAGGCCAGGAGTGGAGGAGTGCTCAGGGGATAATTCCCCCAAATGTGTCCCAACCACACGCACCAGGTGCGGGGATGCCAAGCCCAATAGGTCTGACTCAGGTGGGGCTTGGCAACTGTGTTAAGGCCAGTGGAGGGTTCGAGGCAGGACAGGGGCAGCTCAGACGCTTCTCCCCCCTTTTCCATGGTCATCCTTCCATCAGCCATTCATGCGGCAGATGCTTACCGTGCCCTGCTGTGGGTCAGGGCTATGGCACATAGTGGCCGGTGGGTCCAACACGCTTCCTTACCCTCAGGGAGCTTCACGTCTGCTCTAAGAGACATGGGGACACCAGACAGCTACTGCAGTGTCCCAGGTGCTGTGGTGGTGGCAGCGATGGGCTATTTGGGGAACAAGAAGAGGAGCCTCAAATCCAGACATGATTAGTCGGTGGAGGCCCCCAGAGTGGGAGCGAGCAGTGAAGTGGCAGGAAAGCTGGCCATGTAGAGGGGCAGCACGTGCAAAGGCCCCGAGCGCAGAATGAGCTCAGCACGTTCCAGGTGGGGGTCACAAGAACATGAGCGCCGGCCTCCCCGTGCCCGGCCCTGCGAGCCAGCTCAGGGGCCTGGTGTCTCTCCTCAGAGAGACAGAAGCCGCTGAACACCTTTATGGAGAATAAGGAGCAGAGGGGGCTGGACTATGAAGCTTACCCTTCGGGAAACTTCACTTGCAAGGACTCCTTCAAGGCCCCAGGAGAAACTCAGGCAGTGTGTTCATCTGCTCACATGTTTTTTGTAAAATTCGACAAACAAGATCTTCCTGTGCATTCTTTTTACTTAAAAACCCCTCAAACTGTTGGAGTGTCAGGGCCCATGAACGCGGCTCTGCCTCCCAACGATGAGCTCAGACCTGGTTGTCAGAGGTGCTCCAAGCACAGGATGTGCAACACCAGGAAGAAGCCCTCTGTAAGCCGTGGGCTCGGGGGGTGGGGCTGTGTCAATGCAGCTCATCAGCTGTCACCAAGGCGCCACGCTGGTGGGGGGAGCTGGTAATGGGTAGGGAGCAGAGAAATCTTACTCCTTCTGCTCAATTTTACTGTGAACCTAAACTGCTCTAAAAAAAATAGTCTTTAAAATGAATTGCAGTTGGAAGGTGCTCCTGGGCTGAGAGAGATGGATGGGGTCCCCGTTCAGAGAGGAGGGTCTTGCCCATTTCTTCAGACACCCAGTAGGTTCTTGGCCCGCAGTGGGCGCTCTGGAAAAGCCTGCTGACGGAGGGAGAGCGGCCCTTTGAGAAAAGCTTTCCCAGCCTCGCACTGAGGTGGGTAATGGATGCCGAGGGCACTTCCTGCAGAGAAGAAAGGTCCCCAGCATTCCCAGCCTCAGCTCTGCTCCTGGCTGATGACCGTGCCATCTCCCAGGCCCACACCTGACCCCGAGGGACGGGGCAGCTGCAGGGAGCTGGTGACAGAGCCCGGCCTGGGAAGACCAATAGCATCTAATATTCAGTCTGACATCATCTGGCTGCAGTTCCCAGAGACTAAAATTAGGCAGAGAAAATTTAGGATGTTGCTTCAGAGTTCCAAAAAAAACAGGGGCGAGGGCCAGAAAATGGATCATAAAAGAATTTTTGTGACTCAGTCCCAGCTAGGGAAAACAGGCATGAGCTCCACGCATGAGAAGGGGCCGGGGAGCCTTTCATCCCCTCGCTATAAAGGGAGACCCAAGCTCCCTGTGCAACACGCTCCCACAGGGGTTTCCTGGTTCAGCCCCATTTCTTGGCCGAACTAGAGAGATGCCGGGTCTGCCCACGGTCAGCTAGAAGGGGGCTGAGCGCTGTCTGGAGCCCACCTCCTCAGTGCTCTGCTCCCCAAGAGCATTTGGTTTCTTCTCACTTATGAAGGGTGAGAGGGTCCCAAAGGGCCTGCTTCTCCATCAGAATTAAGTGTGTTTTCCCCCAAGAATCAACTGAAAAGGGCCTGGGCCACTCTGATGGGCAGGTAAGTGCCTGAGATTTTAAAAAGTGACCCTCACCCCATGTGAAATGGGGCTCAGCAAGGATTCAGGGCCTCTCCTTGTTCTACCACGGGAGCTGAGAGCCCTTAGGTGCTGGCTTTGTAATGAGAGATCAGGCAACCCCCAGGTGCTCCGTCTCTGAACCCATGGGTGTCTGTGCCTGGGCATGTTTTAGAAGAAACTGTCCAAAGCTTTGTCCAATTCTCAGAGTGGGGGATCCATGACTCCCTACATATTAAAGCCATTGCCCTGATGCCTAGTTCAATCCCTCATTTTACTGACGAAAAACTGAGGGAGGAATGGCTGGGGATGCTGACGCACGCATGCAGTGCAACAGGCCAAGAACGGTGGAAATTATTGAATGTCAACTGTAATCGAAAAGTAAAATTTTAAAAAATAAGACTATAAAAAAAAAGATGGAGGGTAAAACATATCAGGGCAGAAAAGTCAAATGAAGCCAGAGGTAAGTGAGGGTATAAAAAGTGGAACTGGGAGAACTGCCACAATCATCAGTCATCAGATACAAATGGGGTTCTGGAAGGTGAAGCAAAGAATCACATGTCTAGGACAGAAACCATCAGTTGCTGGAGAAAACTGAACTTGCACTTCTGGCAAAGGTCTGAGAAATTCCTACTGGGGCCTCCACAAAAGGAGGGTAAATGGGAACGTAGTGATGTCCCCAAAGCTGCCGGGCAGAGATCCAATCAGCACTTAAGGAAACTCCCCCGGGCTTTCCCAGGGCCTCCCAGGGTAAGGCAGCACCCTTACGGGCCCTGTGGGCCATTCTATCGCCCTCACATGGCTATGGTGAGAATTACAGGAGCGAGCGGACAGGAGTCCCAGTCCCACCCTACCATGGAGTCCCGCCCAGAGTTAGCAGGTGCTCTATACAGATGTGAGTTTTCTTCCTTAAAAGAAAGGAACAGAGCAGATGACTATCAAGCATTGTTGAGAATGGTGGAGGTGCATGGTGGGCATTGGTTAGGGCTCACATTCTCTGATACCTTCTGGACAGGAGTATTCACAGTACACCCTCCACGTCCCAACAAATCTGTAATCCTGGCAACACAGCAGAGACTTGGGTCTGATTTAGGGATTTCATTTCCAACTTCTTTGGGCAAATTCTGTCAGAGTTGCAGAATAAATAAACAGAGAGGTGAATGGGAAGACTAGCATGGCCCCCAGAACAGGAGGTTGAAAGCCCAACTCCAATGTGAAATCTGCGGGAGAATGAGCTGCCAGTGACCCTGAAGATTTCCAGTAGCTAAACCAAAGGGAACGGGAAATGTGCTCTCTGCAGAAGCCAGAGGGATCAACTAGAAGTGAGAGCGAGGAAGGGGCAATCCCCGCGCCATGGCAGCACAGCCAGCTCAGACCTGGCCCACCCAAGACATTTGCAACTCAGAACACAGAGCCTTTGAGGCTGCTACAGCCTCAGCAGCGAGTACACCCAAGGGTTTCCTTTCACAAACAAGGAGATGGAGGCTCGGAGAGAGCGAGGTCCTCCCCACAGCGCACACTGAGAAGTGGCAGAGCCAAGGGAAGAACCAGGCTTTAAAAATAAACCAGAACCATGTATCTGTGGCTGACTAATTTCCAACAAGGGTGTCACAAGCATTCCATGGGGAAAGAAAAATCCCTTCAACAAGCGGTTCTGGGAACACTGGATACCCACCCGTGAAAGAATGACAGTAGACTCCTACCTCACATTACATACAATAATTAATTTGAAATGGATCAACAACCTAAACTTAAGAGCTGAGACTATACATCTCTTAGAAGACAACACAGGGTAAGTCTCCATGATCTTGGATTTGGCAATGATTTCTTAGCTATGACACCAAACAACAAAAGAAAAAATAGATACATTGGACTGCATCAAATTTTAAAACTCTAGACCAGCTGGTGTGGCTCTGTGGTTGAGCGTCAACCTATGAACCAGGAGGTCACGGTTCGATTCCTGGTCAGGGCACAAGCCCAGTTGCAGGCTCATTCCCCAGTGTGGGGTATGCAGGAGGCAACCGATTCTCTCTCATCATTAATGTTTCTATCTCTCTCTCACTCTCAATAAAAATATATTTTTAAAAAAATGTAAAGCTCTTGTGCCGCAGAGCACATTATCAAGAAAGTGAAAAGACAACCTGAAGAATGAGAGAAATTATCTGGAAATCATACAGAGGTGGGCAAAAGTAGACTTACAGTTGTGATACAAATAAATAATACAATAATTAATAAAGAATAATAAAAGAATAATCTCAGTGTTTCATGTACTCACAATTGTAAACCTACTTTTGCCCATCCCTGTATATTTGAAAAGCATCTAGTGTCCAGAATATATAAACAACAACAAAAAGACAAACAATCCAATTTACAAAGGAACAAAGGACCTGAATAAACAGTTCTCCTAAGATGATATACAAATGGCCAAAGAGCACATGAAAAGATGCTCAACATCATTAGTTATTAAGGAAATATAAATCAAAACCTACAATGAGCTACCACTTCACACCCACTAGGAGAGTTAATAATTTTTTTAAAAAAATTAATAGAAAATTACAAGTGTTGGTGAGAATGTGGAGAACTTGGGACCTTTGTATATTGCAGGTAGAAATGAAAAATGGCTCAGTTGCAATGGAAAACCATTTGATGGTTATTTAAAAAGGTAAATACAGAATTATCATATGACCTAGTCATTGTACATTTAGGTCTATACCCACAAGAATTGAAAACAGGTATTCACACAACTGCGTATACACACATGCTCACTGTCCACAGCAGCACTATTCACAATAGCCAAAAGGCCACAGCCCAAATGCCCATCAACAGATGAATGGATAGACAAACTGTGGAATATTATTCAGCCATAAAAAGGAGCCACGTATTGATGCATGCTACATACACCATGGATGGCCAACCTTTAAAACATACTAAGTGAAAGAAGCCAGACACAAAAGGGCACATATTGTCTGGTTCTATATATATGACATATCAGAATAGGTAAATCCATAGAGACAGAATGTAAGTTGGTGGCTGCCAGAGGCTGAGGGGAGGAGAGAATGGGGAGAAACTGCTTAATTGGATATGAGGTTTTACCTTAAAGCAGTGGTTTTCAACCTTCCTAATGCCGCAACCCTTTAATACAGTTCCTCATGTTGTGGTGACCCCCAATTTCATTGTTATAAATTGAACATAATTAAAGCATAGTGATTAATCACAAAAACAATATGTAATTTTATATGTGTTTTCCGATGGTCTTAGGCGACCCCTATGAAAGGGTCGTTCGACCCCCAAAGGGGTTGCGACCCACAGGTTAAGAACCGCTGCTAAAGTGATGGAGATAGTTTGGAATCAGAGAGAGGTGGTGGTTGCTCAACATTGTGAATGTACTGGGTGCCACTGAATCGTTCATTTAAAAACGGTTAATTTTATGTTGCATGAATTTTACCTCAATAAATTATCTAAGAAATAAATAATCAGAAAATGTACTATAAACCACAGGATGGGCTCCCTGAGGCTGGATGGGCCCCCCATTCCTTCTCGGGTCCTGAGCCAATTTCATTCTTCTCCAGCTGCCCCATGGACAGCTCACACCAGCCTTTCCTGCAGCTGAGCCATAAAAGGGCATGTCCACTCTGACATCTTGGGCTTTGCTCTGCGGCATGGACCCCACCTCAGGAAGGACAGACAAAGCTATGTCCCAGTTAGAAAGGGTCTGGGTCTGAAATGTCCAGTTTGAAATCCCTCAGTCCCAGGCTTCTGTCTCCTTTTAAAAAGGTAACTGCCAATCTCAGTAGAGATGTCCTGCCCCACAGACACTGCTTCTCTTTGGAGCTGATTTACACAGCCTTTCTCACCAGCTGCCTGCAAGCCCCGGGCAGATGTAACAGCGCGATGAATGTGATGCTCAATGCCCATTTCACTTCCTGCCTTCCAGGGTACAATCTTACTGCTCCCAGAGAACAGCCAAGATGCCAAGACAAAGGCTCAGAGGGCCAAGTCCTAGGTACCACCGGTCCCATTGCACTGACCCTTTCCCTTTCTCTGCCCCTGGGCCTCCAGCCCCCAGCACACACCAGTCCTCACTCATACTTGACGGCAAGAGCCAGCAGCCCTCAGACCAGCATGCTTCCCCACCTCTTCCCTTTAGGGGTCAGACTCCACCCCGCAGTCAGACCAGGCTCTACTAGATCCACCTGTGCGGGCCTAGGGCTCTTGAGCAAGTTCCTTAGACCCCAGGGCCTCAGTCTGTAAAATGGGACCATAAACAGGGTTGTTGTTGGTCTTGTGAGAAGACACAAAGGAACTCACTATCGTGGTCAATTAATGTTAGTTGTTGTTATTCACTTTTCCCCTTTAGCGCCCTTTTGTAAAAGGGTTCACCTACTAAATAAATGACGTTTACTAAGGAATGCTTAATTTATTTTACCATTTTGCACTGAGATTCCTTATATAATGACTACCTTGCTTAAGATCAGTATGAAAAAGTAAAATCCTCAAAATGAGTGGAGGGGATTTTCATGACAAGCTTTTGAAAGTTCCTATCCTAAGGCCAGCATTAGGCAGAGGCCTGAAAATTCAGACCCAAATACCACCTCATTCCTGCTGGCAAGAAGTTCGCAGGGACATCCAAGCTCTTGTTAGACCTGAGCCTGAGGACTGCCCCGAAACTAGGGGAGCCCAGAGGAGGAGGGAAATAGACCTGCCTGGCCCTGCTCAGGTAAGGCTTTCTGAGCCTTGAGGTATGATGAGAAGCTGGCCAAGCAGAGAAGAGGCAGACGGGGGTGGCAGAGATTTCTCAGCAGAAAGAATGAATGCAAAAAGACAGAGGTGAGAGAAAACAATAATAATAATAAAACATTAATATATTATTTGCAATATATCAAGCCCTATTTTAACAGTTTGGAAATATTAATTCATTTAAACCTCATAACAACCCAATGGAAAAGTTCTTGTTATTATCCCCATTGTGCAGATGAAGAAACTTATTGAACTCGAAGGTTCAGGGACTGTATAGCAGGTATGTGGTAGAGCGGGGATTCTGTCTGCCAAGTCTACACTCTTAACCACCATCAAACAGCTCGATATCATTGGAGGGTAAGATGTGAGCAGATAAAAGGGCCCTCGGTGACATAGGGGTCCTTAGGATCTCGCCGGCCAAGAGATGTTTGGATTCAGAACACTGCATGCACAACCCTAGGGGGCGCCATCACTGCCAGGCATCATTGATTTGTGTGTTTATTACAATTGTTTTCCAGCAGATGGCAGGCAAGCGCCTTGAGGAAGGAGCACTTTTTCCTAATCTGCACAGACACGGTTACACCTTAGTGGCGGTGCTGTTTGGTTTAGATCCAGAAGGGTCTCAAACGAGGAAGGAGTAGGAGTATGTTTCATTTCCATCCTGGACTGGAAGCGCCTGGAGCGGTCGGTCCAGGTAACAGGTGGTCAGGGGCCAGAGAAGAGGGATGGATTTAAGGGTTATGTACACAGACAGAAGAATCCACAGGACTTGAGGATTCCTGGAGCTGGGGCGGCAAGGAGAGGAAAGAGATGGGGTTTTGAGGTTTCTGGATTCAACAGCCAATAGATGTAATGATGCTCATCACTGAGCAAGGAGAATCAGAAATGGTTCTAGGGAGTGGTGATGAGTTGGCTTTTAGACATGTTGGGGGTGAGAGGACCATGGGAATCTAAGAGGGATGTCCAGAGGATGGTTGGAAGTAAAGGAATGAATCTCACTCAGCTCATGAGCTATTGATTCGAAATGCTAAGCACTCTAATGGTCCAAGCCATCTTGCAGAGTCGTTGTAAGAAACCTGGGCAGGAGCAGTATCTTCCTGTGTCCTCAGAGCAAGTGTAGGTGAAGCCAGGATGTGCTTCCCTCTCACCACAGCGGGCCCCGAGTGACTGTCCCCCTCCTCCTACGCCTTGGGGGCTGCAGTTCTGACTTACTAATGAGAAGGAGTTTGTGTTTCTGAGAACACATGGAGTTCCGACGCCCCAGGAGCACTGCAGCTGGGCAAAGGGAAGAAAAAGATCCAGGGTCCCACAGGCTGGGGGCCCAGGCTGGCACTGAGGACCCCCTCCAGTTTCTGGACCGTCCATTCGGCCCACCCATGGTCCAGAGGCCCCTTCTTAGCTCCCTCGAGCTGGAGCTGCTGTCCGAGGGGCCAGGCAGGCAGGTCTGGCTGGGGACTGGTTTGGTTTCTGCTAAGAGGCCCCCACCAGCTCTTTGATTAGCAGCCAAGACATGCTTCTTTCCAAGTCAAAAATAAAATAAAATAAAGCATGTTACAAAGTGATTCCCTCTCCTCCAGCTCATTTTAATGTGGTTTTCAGCATTGGTTTATTGTGAACAGCCCTGTGCACAGAAAACATGTGCTTGCAATATGCCTGTCACAATCGGGATTCCAGGAGGCCGCCTGGCTTCAGCAATCAAGACGAGCAGGAAGGAAGTTAAAGGCATGTCTTTGAGGATCAGGTAATTGGTGACTCTCAAATATTTGTCCTATAGACTCTGGATGGGTCTGCCTTTTCCATGTTCTTCCCCTCTATAAAGCCAAGGCTTTCTCCAGCCTGGCAGAGGGAAGGGGAGGGCAAGGTGGGAGAATTCGAAGGCTGTGGCTGGTGGGAGACCAGTGCTTGGGGGACAGCCCGGGGTATGGTTCCTCCTGTCTCAGGGTCATCAGAAGTAGAACAAAGTAGGGAGGGAAGAGCTCTCCCACAGAAGACTGAGGGTCTAGCCTAGCCTGTAACAACATTCTGTGTTACCTTCCACAAGTGCCTGTTTGTCCCTGGGCTACTGGGCCTCGGCCTCCCCATCTATAAGAGATAGTGTTTGGCCTAGATGTCAAAGGTGACTTCCATCTCTGACATTCTCTGGTTTCTCTGTGTGGGGACAGTGGAGCAGGGCTGGTGGAGTGGCCCGAGCCCCGACTGGGCTCCTTGCAAGTACAGAGTCAGAGGGTGCTTTCAACATGACACATTCACCCCAATGTGGACTCTTTGTTTCAACATCCCCACCAACAAGCAGGCCACTGCCTCCCTGAGAATCTGCCTCTGAATCAGATTCTCAGTCCCTTGGTCCCAGGTGCTGGTCTTCCCTATGAGACCCTGGTCCCCTTTCCCACCCATCACAGCTCTTTAGATGTCTGGGGGGCATGGACGAATCTTCCCTGGATCCCTGTCCTTGACCCAATATCCCCACTCTGCAGCCTCTACCTGCAGGGCCTGGAGTCCAGGCCTGGCCAGCGTGGGCAGGCTGGTGTGGGCAAGAGCCAATTCTGCAACCCCCCACCCCTCAATGGGGTTGAAAGAGCAGAAAAGGCAGAGGAAAAACATTTCTTGAGCACCTGTGATGTGCCAGTCACGCTTCTCTCATGTATCCTGTCTTTCCCTCCTCGTGGGTACCCCTGTTTTACAGTTGGCTAACTTGCCCAAAGACGAACAACTTGCACGTAACACTCTGAAGAATCAGGAGGCAGTGTGCCCAGTGGTTAGGACCTCAGTCCAAGTCCAGCCTCATCTCTATTCAGCTGTGTGACCTCAGGCAAGTTAACTTCTCCAAACCCCAGTTTCTTCATATGCAAAATTGGGGTACTGATAGCACCCACTTCCTTGGGCTGTGGTGGGATCTAGTTCACGTACAGCACCTGTCACAGTGCCCGACACGGTGCTGGGCCACCATGTGACCTGGCTCCACTGAACTCTCCCCGAGAGCTGGGAGCCAGCAGCCATCACACAAAGGCCCGCTTTCAGGAGGGGGGCTGAAGGTCACATTTGCTTCCTTGAGAGAGGTGAACCCTGTGGCCTCTAGAAGACCTTCACCCAGGACTCCCTGCTCCCTGCGGCTGCCAGCCTGGCTGCACACAGCCCGTGGGAGAGGCTCAGGCCTGGGGGGTGAGCTCCAATCACAGACCCTGCTCTTCCTCTCCGTTCACCTTCCTTTTGTCCTATAGGATGCCTTGCCCCAGCTTACCAGAACTTTCTGGGGCCTGGTTCCCAGGGAGTTCCACTTGATATAGATGCCAAAAAAGCTTCAGGGCGGGACACAAGTAAAATGAAAAGCAAATATTACAGTGTGTGGTTTCCTACAATCATCCCAGTCTCAGGGCCATTTCTGAATGGCAGGGGAAAGACAAGTACACACACACACACACACACACACACTCACACACTGCGGGCAAGGCTGACAGTGGACCAAGTCCCCGCTGGAGTCAGAGACTCTAGACCAGCCGTGGGCAAACTACGGCCTGCGGGCCGGATCTGGCCCGTTTGAAATGAATAAAACTAAAAAAAAAAAAAAGACCGTACCCTTTTATGTAATGATGTTTACTTTGAATTTATATTAGTTCACACAAACACTCCATCCATGCTTTTGTTCCGGCCCTCCGGTCCAGTTTAAGAACCCATTGTGGCCCTCGAGTCAAAAAGTTTGCCCACCCCTGATTCTAGACAATCAAGAACCCAGGCTCCGGCGCTTGGTGGCTGGGGGACTGTGGAAAAGTGACTTAGCTCCTCTGAACTCGGGAGCGTCATGTGGGCACAGTAATGAGTAAGTAAAAAAGTCATAAAAACCCTCTCTGCCCTGCTGGCCTCTGGAGAAGGACCAACGGGGCCGCAGAGGGCAGATGTCTGTGAATCAGACCCCGGCACGCGTGCCAGTTCCCAGCAGCAGCAGCAGCAGCAGCGGAGCTGCCCCTACAGACTGGGTGTGAAGAGGAGTGCGGTGGAAATCCCCGAATCAGAAATAGCTCAGACGGGGGCAGGCGCAGAGCCTGGATCCCTAAATCCCACTGTGAGGAGGGGTCAGCTTGAGGCAGAGGGGGTGGTGGCTCATGGGGACAGTGAGGCCAGGGGAGCAGAGAAGTTGGGGTCTGCAGGAAAAAGACACATGGGTTCCATACCCACTGCAGAGAGAAAGGGTCAGCTGGTGTCTTACACACAGTCCCCTTCCAGGAAATCACTGTAAATATTGAGCAAATCACTGTAAATATTGCTACTCCAAGTGGGGTCCACAGACCAGCAGCCTCAAAATCCCCAGGAAGCTTGTTAGACATGCAGGCTTTCAGGCCTGGCCCCACACCCACCCAATCCCGATCTGCATGTTCACAGACCCCAGGGGATTCGTGTGCACAAGACATGTGAGAAGCGCACACCCAGCCATGTGCAGACACCACACAGGGGCCTAGCCCCCTGGGAGGAGGCGCTCCCTGCCGAGATCTTGGGCTGACCTGGGAGGGGGGAGTGCCCTCCCTAGAAGTACTCAAGAAGAGGATGGACAGCAACTTGGTAGGCATGCCAAGGGGAGGGCTAGTCCCCCAGGAATACATGAGCTGAGGTCCCCAAGGGCCGAGCCGCCCACCCTCATTGGACCAGGGAGAGGGGCTCCCGGTCACGCTGCCCCCACCCCCAGGCTGTAGCTGTAAGGCCCTGTTCCTGGGTCCCTGGGGATTTGGGGGCTCCAGCTCAACTCCCACCCAAGCCCTATCTCCTCCCTGGCAGCCATCAGTCCCTTAGAAGGCCCAGTTTCCAGCTTTGAAGGAGTTTGAGTCGGGGGCCAGTTGGTGCGGAATGCCCAATCCCCTCTCTGAAACTCCGTTTGTCCACTAGAACAAAAAGGGGGTTGGGCCAATGACCTCAAAGGCTTTGGCAGAGGTGATATATCCTCTGTGTATTTTTCTAGAGAGCTGCTTTGAACTAAGATTGCAGAACCATGTACACACAGCCCATGTTCACACACACCAAGCACACACACACTATGTACATACACAGCCCATGCTTGCACATATAGTTTTCCCTTGCACAGTTCATACTCACACACATCCCAAGCACACTCACACTGTGTACAGCCCATGCTTACACACAAGGCACATGTACACACCTGACCCATGCACACACTGCATGAACACACAACACCAAGAGTCTGAGCACTACTGTGGACAAGGCTCTGTGTGGGCACTGTGGGATGAACCAGTGACCACCATGCCCACATGGAGCATGCGGCTGAGCAGGAGATCCAAGCATGGGGCAGAGACAACAAGCAGAGAGAGACAAGGGCCAAATGCATGGCAGCTCCTAGAGAGCCTGGCTTCCTTCTAGACAAACCCATGGAGGCATCCTGGAAGAGGTGCCCAGTGAATCTGGAAGAAAGGGTGAAGATTTTTGGACCTGAAGAGATGGGCTGTCTCCAAGAGGCGTCACCTTTGAGCCCACAGCCCCCTCTGGCCTCATCCCACCTCCACCCTAGAGGCAGTGAGCCCGGGCAGACCCACAGGGTGGCAGTGGGAGTTGGAGCAAGGCAGGCATGGGGAGGTGTGCGGGTTTCTGCCAACAGCTCTCATGGCCACCAATCCATTTCCTCCCTAATCCCGCAGGCTTATTTCAGTTGGCAGATACCTAAGTGATATTTAATGGCCCCGTTTAGATAATCAGGGCAATTTTCTTTTTAATAAGAATGAAAATAAAACACCTCCGGATATGAGGCTTAATTCCTGAGCCCTGCAGTGAGAATCTGGTTCTAATGAAGCTGTTGGCCCCGCCCCAGAGGCCTGGCTCCATCCTGTAGCCGATGCTCCTGGACCAATGTGTGTAGGTGGTCAGCTTACATGAGGGATGTTAAAGACAAGTGTGACTTAGAGAGGGACCAAAGACTAATACCCACAAGGAACACCTTGGGAGTCTGTGATCATGGGGTTTGCTGTCAAAAGACCCCCTTCCTCCCCAGATCACAGATTTTTGCATAAGGCCAGGTGCAACAGGCTCCTTGGGCCTCACCATGACCTGGAAGAGATGCCACCAGGCCATCAGGCCCATTTCATGCCTGTTTGGC
The DNA here is from genome assembly GCF_000412655.1 of Myotis brandtii. Classification (NCBI taxonomy): domain Eukaryota; kingdom Metazoa; phylum Chordata; class Mammalia; order Chiroptera; family Vespertilionidae; genus Myotis; species Myotis brandtii. Next base: position 817,104 of record NW_005370191.1, on the reverse strand, counting down.
CACATTTCTATGTGGTTTCTGAGCCCCTGCTATCCAAGCTCTGGGCATGTCGGCCAGTGGAAAGGGACACCTCCACTGGGCATTTTCACACACCCTGCCTCAAGCATGGCAATACCCTAAGGAGCCCTGAGTTCCACAGGGACTCAGGAGGGAAAGGAATGGTTTCCAAGAATAATCCTGCTACTTCTAGCAAGGTGCAGATCAGCAGTTGAGGCTGTGCTAGGGTCTGGAGGCTGCCCACAGGCAGGAACGCTTCCTACAAAATGAACTTTGGAAAGAGGTACATCTTTGTTCTCACCCTCCCACTAGGATCATGGAAGAAAATTCTGGAGCATAAACAAGTGTCTAATTACAACTGGCCACTTGCTATCTCTGTAGCCTTTGGTAAATTACTCAATGTCTCTGAGCATCAGTTTTGTCATCTGTAAATGGGGACAACAATAGTAATAATATTATGTAACTAGAGGCCCGGTGCACGAATTCGTGCACCAGTGGGGTCCCTCGGCCTGGCCTGCGGGATCAGACCAAAACCAGCTCTCTGACATCCCCTGAGGGATCCTAGATTGAGAGAGGGCACAGGCCAGGCCAAGGGATTCCACTGATGCACAGTTGGGGCCGGGGAGGGACGCAGGAGGTTGGCCAGCCGGGGCAGGACCGTAGGAGGGCTCCAGAGTGTGTCCAGCCCATCTCACTCAATCCTGATTGGCTGGACCCCAATGGCAAGCTAACCTACCGGTCAGAGTGTCTGCCTCCTGGTGGTCAGTGCACATCATCACGGCTGGTCCACCAGTCAACTGTCTGCCCCCTTGGTGGTCAGTGCATGTCATAGTGAGCAGTTGAGCGGCCTTAGCATATCATTAGCATACTATGCTTTGATTGGTTGAATTGATGACTGGATGACCAGACACTTAGCATATTAGGCTTTTATTATATAGGATAGTATACTAGTATATTATTATATATTTCATTTCACATTATAGTGATATGAAAATATCATATCATATTATAATAATAATATAATAATAAGGTCTAATTCAAGGCATTGAGAGGACTCCGTGAGAGAACACTTGTAGAGTGCCTTGCACAGTGCCTGGCAGAGAGGAAGTGTTCAATAATTGTGGTTTGTTTCCATTTTGAATAAGATGTTCAATGGGAAGTTTCTACCAAAGCTCCAAGCTGTCAAATGCCAAAGTGAATTTACAAACAAACCATCATGCAGAAAGTTCAAAGTAGGTGACCAAGAACCTGTTAGACAACTTGCCCTCATCAAAATATAAAAGAGTTGAGTGGGTTTTTGAAGCTTCTTTTGGAGAGGATGGGGTGTGATATACAACTCAGGGGTAGGTGCCTACTTCTCACCTCAAGTCTGGTTTCAATGGGGTAGCTGGTCAGGCCACTCACAGAACTTAATAGGAGTTCCCTGCAATCACAGGACACTGACGCTGTCAGGTGACCCTTGTCCTGGAAATCTAGAAGGTAAGAGGTTGGCTGCTGGCTACTTTGGTAGCTGAGCCAACAACAATTGCAGAATGAGCTTGCACAGTGAGCCGGCCAGGGCATCAAATCAGCTCCCCTCATCTCAATGAACACAACTCAGCAGAAGAAGTTGGAAGTGGCCTTGGGATTCCTGGACACTGGAAAAGGCATTAGCTGTCAGAAAGAAGAGCATTTGTCCAGTTGATTGGGATGGGAAGGTGTCCCTCCAAAGAGAAAGGCAACTCTAAGCATGGCAGCCCTGAGAGGAGAAGCCATTAATGAGTGTTGGATAAGTAGCAACTCTTCTACTCTTCTGGCCTCATGTTGGCCCAACACTCTTGCACCAACGCTGGAGAGATGGGGTGGGGCGGGCTGGGTGGAGGGGCAATGAGATAAAGAAGATGAGCATGCCCACCTCATTCCAAGCAGCCAGCCCACCGCAGCTCAAATTGGGGAAGGGGCCTGATTTTATTTCAAATCAAGTTCAGAGTTTTGATTATGACATGAAATCAGACATTTCTGGTTAATGAATTGAGACTGAATTTGTGATTTACACTGACTGTGAAATGTTCTATTACCTATTAAGAGACCAGAAAAGTCATGGGGAACCCAGTTCCTACTCAAGAACGGTGGTAGAAATCCCCCCTGGAATAAATTTTAAAGAAAGCATGGGAGACGATAATAAAGGTGTTTCCTGACTACACCCCCAAGTCCCACTTCTCACATACCAGTTGGCATGTGCCCTTGGGAAGGTGGGCACATTCATTGCTTGCTTTCCAACCCCCTTTCCTCATCTTCAAGTAACAGCCCCCTTATGTCAGGGACAGTCCTTCATCTTCCTGACTCTGGAAGTGTGAGTTGCCATCTTCTTAAATAGCCCTGCCTCTCTGGCTCAGCAAAGAGGCCATGTGGGCACAAGACCCAGGTGGACCAATCAGAATCCTTCCCTGGGAGTTTTTCCTTCTCCAGATCAGAAAGAGCTCCCTTTCCTCTCGGGTCTCAAGCAGTAAGGCTGTGAGTTTACATCACTTGTGCCCATGCCTCCTGCTGGTGGGAGGGACTCCTCTGAGGGAATGAAGGGGACACCTTCAGGGAAAGATCCAAAGATCAGAGACAGAGAAAGAGATCTGGGAGGAGGGCATGAGGTGGGGGCAGGAGGAGAGACTCCCTGGTTCTCTTCCATCCTGAGGCCAGCTCCAAGCCACCCCTGTGCAGTTTGGTCATGCAACTCCGCTAGTGTGTTAGGCTCCTCCTGTCTCTTACAGCTGAAGACACGCAGACGAACCCAACCATCCCCAGAAAAGCAGGGAGGGGCCTCCCTTCTACGGGGACCTGACGGTCTGCAGAACCCTCCCTGCCAGTGGGAGCCATGATCACCTCCCATCATGACAATCACTCTGGTGCCCACAACCCTCATCAAAATTCCATTTGGAGTAGGGCTCATCAGCATACACAGCATATTGTTTCATAAATAAGATGTCCCTTTATCCTTCCAACAACCTTGTGAGCAAAGCATGATCATCTCCATTTTTAAAATGAGAGGTGAAGTGATTTGCCCACATATTTTCGCTGAGAACTGTCATCTCTCTGCCTGAATCCATGGCTTCCCCCTTTCCCCAGAGCTGCTTCCGTGGGTACCCTTCCCCCAGTCCTAGGGTCATGTCAGGGGCTATAATGAAGGGCAGACCCAGTGATCTCTATGGTCCCCCAAGTGCTAATCCCTTTGGAGTCAGATCTTCCTTAATCTCTGAACTTCAGTTTTACCGTCTGCAAAGAGGGTGGGTGATCGTTGGGCCTGGCCTCTTCCCAGGCCAAGGGGAGCACACGCAGGCGCGCGGAGAGCTGTGGAGCCTGGCCCCCGTCCCTGCATCTCTGGGGGCAGGATGATAGAGACACACAAAGCCCGTGTGTCGGCTCCATCGAAGAACAAACTTCAGACAAAACTGGCCCAAACTGACATGTGAAACAAGCTTCCTTGAATCTGGGTGGGGCTCCCTTGCTGGCCTTTCCACTTCCCCCTCTACCAACCCCTTAGCCATCTGTGGCAGAAGGTCACCTTTCAGGACGCCTATTGTGCTCATTCATTCATCCATTCATTCATTCCTCAAGTATTTTTGCAGCCACAGGATACAGCAGGAAACATAGTAGACAAAGCCCCAGAGGGATCTACATTCCAGTGGAGAAGATAATTAGCATAATATTAAGTCAATTATGTAGAACTGGAATGTAGGGGGTGATAAGTGCCATGGGGAGAAAGAAAGCAGAATATAGGAATAGGTCGAGTGAGGGGCGTGCATGATGGGAGTGTCCCGCTGAAAGAAACAGTAAGTGCACAGGCCCTAAGTTGCCCCATTTGGGGCAGAAGCCAAGTTGGAGAAAGGGCCCACACACCTGAAAACAGATCACAGAAGCTCCAGAAAGCAGACATTCCCCAGTCCATTTCTGGAACAAGGAAGAAGGGGCCTGGAGAGGGGTCAGGAGCCTCAGTCTGCCCCCACTCGGTCTGTGACTCGGACCCCAGCAAGTCCCGGCACCACCATTGCTCAGCTCTAAAGTGAGAGTCCTGATGCCCACCTCCCAGGATGGCTGGGATGACGTGGAGATCAGAGCTGTGGACATAAGGCCCCAGAGTCAACCAGTGGCCCTGTGTCCACACGGAGAGCTGGGGGCTCCCCCCCTGTGGCACCTCCCGCGGCGTCCCCCTCCACAGCCCGACCTTCCTGGGAAGGAGCATACCTCTGCTCCCCCAATCTGGAAAGCATTGAGGCCGAATGGCTCCATTTCAAGCGCAATTATTACAAACCCTTCAGGGAATGTGAGTTCCAAAATGAAATCTCTCTGTCAAAACTTTCATTAATGTGCCGTTGCTGTGTGGGGATCGGCTTACACCCGTGCCTGTGAGCACTCAATGGAGACCAGATTCTCGGGGGTGCCGCGCACACTGAGCCAGCCCGGCCTCTCTGCCTCCCGCCCCCCCAAGTTTGCAAACTCCAAAGAATCCGACTCCAGTCTGTGTCTCCAAAAGACAATAGCCTTTGTCTTGGGAACACGTCCACCTGATTTCCCCAATGCTGGTGACCAGCACATCAAGGAAAACACACTATTACACGCTTCTTTCCAAGAAGCCTCTCTGAACTCATACCAGCATCACGAAATAACTCATTGGCGTGCAGCATTGCGAGCACGCCACGTGTGTTCCAGATAAGGAAAGGGGGCTTAGAGGAATGAGATGCAAGACTCATCCAGCTGCTCAGAGCCAAGGAGAACCCAGGGCTCCCAACCCCTCACCTGGTGCTCATGCCACAACCCCAGGCTGCTGTGCCCACACCTGGATCTCCGCGCTCTATCACTCTTATGCAGCAGCTCTCAACCTGTGGGTCGTGACCCTTTGGGGGTCGAACGACCCTTTCACGGGGGTCGCCGAAGACCATCAGAAAACACATATAATTACATATTGTTTTTGTGATTAATCACTATGCTTTAATTATGTTCAATTTGTAACAATGAAATTGGGGGTCACCGCAACATGAGGAACTGTATTAAAGGGTCGCGGCACTAGGAAGGTTGAGAACCACTGATTTAATGCAACTCGGACAGCCCCCCAATGTCCAGAAAAGCAGCAAGGTGTAGTTTTCCTATAAGACAAACTAAGGGCCTGAGTGTGGGGGGAATTCCCAGACCAGAAGCCCAGGTCTCCGCTCCCACATGGCTCTTCTCAAATGGACTGAGTGATGAGAGAGGGAAACAGCACACAGTGACCCCCACTGTCCCTGCATCCCTTCTCCTGTCTGGAATCCTCCTCCTGGAATACCAGGGGGGTGTCTTTCTAAATAAGGGGGGGTGTTTTTCTGAAATAAGGGCCTGAGCTCTGCTCCCTTCCCTGCTCACTAACCTTGAATGGCTCCCCATTGCCAACAGCACTAAGTTCCAGTCGGCCAGGGCAGGCAGCATCACCGTGCCCAGCCACCTCTATCCCGAACGCCTGTGCTCCAGGGCATACAGAGAGCCACGAGCTTCCCCCTGAATCAGCCTCCATGCCTTTGCACTTGCTGTTCTCCACACCCAGAGGACCTTCCCAGCTCATTTTATTTGGCCAATTCCTCTCACCTTTCCAGATCCACCTCCTCTGAGAAGCCCTCCAAGGCCCCTGGGGAAGCTGGCCACCCCAACCCATGTTCTCTTCTATTTCAACACATATTGGCCATGTCCGGTTTATCTGTCTCTGTGTCTGTCCCTCGCTGAGCTCCACAGAGATAAAGACTGGGTCTTACTGCCCTTAGGATCTCCAGCATTTAGCACAGGATCTGACGAAGAGATTTCAGCTGCACAGCTTAGTGGTTCAGGGCACAGACCATTACAGGTTATACTAGTAGGTCAAGTCCCAGCACTGGCACTTACAAGCTGCGTGAGCTCAGGCAAACTACTCAACTTCTCTCGGCCCTCAAGATGAGTTTCCTCAGCTACGAAATGATCCCAGTCTCTCATCCTTGTTGCAGGGATTCAATGAGGACGGGTGAAATGCCTTTCAAGGGCTCAGCCCAGTGCCTGGCATGTGAGGAGGTCAGCACAGGAAGCCAAAATAAGATGAACACAAAATAGGAAGAACCTCCTGTTCCCCAAGCTGTAGGGCATGGCTCCAAACACCGAGAGCACAGAGCCTGTGCCACCAGCGATACACTGGCCACCCCCTCACTTTGCTTCCCAAATGCTGTAGACCGAGTTTACCAGTAGTAACAAACTAGATGCAGAGGAAGAAAGAAACGAAGGGTCACAATGACACAAGGTTTCCCACCTGCTGGGTGCGCAGGCCTGTGAGCCACAAACACCCACCCAGTGGGGGCAGGAGCCCTAGGGGGCCCTTTCCCTGGGTCTCACGCCGATAAGGCCATGGGGCCTCTGGCCCTTGGCAGGTACACGTTTCTCCAGGCCCATGTTGGGGGCCTGTGGCCCAAGCCACTCTTGGTTCCTGAGCCCTGAAGACTCCTGCTGGGTGTGACCTGCCATTAGCCCAGCCCACTGGCCACAGCCCACTGGTCCGGGTGTCAGCTGGTTTGAGATCTTGCCAGTAGGAGTGCTCCATTCCAGACAGTGGCAAATGGTCTTGGGAAGTGTAATGTCAAGTTTGTCAGAAACATGGAGCTCTTGGGAGCCAGACCACACGGAGTAACCCTTTCCTGTTGTGTGGAAGGCCTCTGAAAGGCCTACCGTGCCTGGGCGTGGTGGCACAGCACTCCAGGCTGCCCGAGTGCCTGCCTGTGCCCTTGCACCAAATGCCACTGTCAGAGGCCCCCGGGAAACACAGGGAGCTAGACGACGTCCCTCGGGAAGAAAGGGAAATCGCGGCCACGTGCTCTGCACAGCCCTAACGGCCAGAGCCCCCAGTGCCAGTTCTGACTGACGTCGGGCTGTGCTGGGCAGATAACGTTACAGCGCTGCGTGCGGTGACAGCTGGGCTGACGGGGCTCTTCCTGGGCGGCTCCCTGATAGCCTGACATTCTCAGCAGATAGCGTAATGCCTCTTGAAGACAACACTCGATATCTTTCTTCTCCAGGCCAGAATAGTATCGGGTCAATTAATTTCTAAAACCGCAGCAGCTCCTTCAGGCTGCGTGTGCCAGGAGGAAGGTTTGGACGCCGTGGGGAAGCCTGGGCGTGACGCGCACGGACCCTCTCCCGGAGAGATGAGATGAATCACAGCCAGTGTGGGCAGCACGGGACCAGCACTGATTCAGGGAGGGAGTGTCCACCTGCAGTGCTCCGAGCAGTGTCTGCTCTCACCTAGCCGGGCCATGGCAAACCACATTCACACCATAAAGCAGAGCAGCTGGGGGACCAGAGCCGGGGGAGGGCGGCGGCCGGACCCCCTGCCGCGCCTGCCTTCACTTACCTCACTCATTCACAACAAGCTGGCTGCTTGTCTGCATGGCCCAAACCAGGCATGACTTCAAAGTACTGGAAATGCAGGCAGAACCCAACGCTGGCCAGCAAGGAGCCTGACTCTGGAGCAGAGGTTGTTAGCGAGGGCCCAAGGATGGGCATGAGGCGTTTGTGAACTGTGATGGGAGACAGAGTGATGTCTTTATTCTCACCGTCCTCTAACTGACACTTTGCATTTCTTTTCATTGGGAACTACTAGCGGCAACATCAACAACAATGCAGAAGGAGTAGTATCTTTGTTCCCCGTGGAATTCACGGAGTTCAGTTGTTGCCTCTGTCTCAACATATCATTTATGTTCCTCACTACCTTAAATCCTGGGAGTCATCGAGCCCACTGTTAGACCTTGCTATTTGTGTTAGTAGAGAAGCACATGCATTACCCTATATATAATTTGGTTTTTAAGTTAATAACTGTATTTTGCGGTAGTTTGTAATCCTGATCGTTGATGTTATGCATGTTGGAACATTATGCTAAGAAAGGATCCGCAGGCTTTCACAGACAGTCAAAGGGGTTCGTGGCACTGAAAGTGAAGACATGCTGGTCGAGGAATCTGACCTACAGAGCAAAGCCACCACTGAGGAGTCAGGGGAGGTGGGGGCGGGGGGGCTTCACAGAGGAGGTGACTGAGCTGGGCCTTTGTAGACAAGTAGAGCCTGCTGGGCAAATGGAGGGGGAGGAGGAGGGGGGAGCACTTTGCCCTAAGCTTGGAAGATGGAAAGAAGAGTGGCCAGTTTGGGGGGAGGGGGAGGAGCAGGGGAAGTCTTGGAATGCTCTAGGGGCAGCCAAGGTAAAGGTGGGGGCAGCATGGTCTGTCCTGGCTTCTCACTCCCTAGTGCAGTAAAGGACATGCCTTGGGCTCAGACACATCCTGTTCCACCCCAGCTCTGGCATTTACCCACCGGATGCCCCTGTGCAAAGTGACCACTCCTCCCCGAGTCTCATTTTCTCCCCCATGAAAGTGAGACATCAACACCTACCTTTGAGGATTAAATGCAACAAAGACTGTAGTCAGCTGACCACACATGGTACCTGGAGGCTGCCCAAGAAACAGTGACAAATCATCGTCATCATTATCCACCCTATTTGTACCATGAGTTGACCCTAGAACAGCGTGAGGGTTAGGACTGACCGCCTCACAGTCAAAAACCCCATATAGCATTTGACTCTCCAAAAACGTAACTACATTCAGCCCTCTGAACCCACGAATTCAACCAACCATGGTTCAAAAATAGTATTTTGATCTGTGGTTGGAAAACCGTGGTTGGGAATGCAAGAATATGGTTTTTCATCTGAGGTTGGTTAAATCTGTGCATGTAAAACCCATAAATTTGCAATAAATACAGGTGCTGACTGTATTTACTGACAAAAATCCACACATACAGCCATGCACCATTAAATGATAGGATACATTCCGAGAAATGAATCATTAGCCGATTTCATGGCTGTGTGAACATAATCGAGTGCCCTTATACACACCCAGATGGTGTAGGCACTATACACCTACCCTGTATGGTATAGCTACAAGCTATGTTGTATAGGCTACAAGCTTGTACAGCATGTTACTGTACAAAATCACATGAGATTATATCAAGCCCAAGAGAAAATGAAGCCATCGAGACAAGGTAAATATGAGATATATGAGGCTGCTGCCAGAGTAACATGGTGTCCTGTTTTACAGCAAACTTTTTTTAATGAGTAGAAAGTACACTCTAAAATAATAATAAAAGGCATAATATAGTAAATAGTCATTTATTATCATTGTCAAGTATTTTGTACTGTACGTAATTGTATGTGCTACACGTTTATACACTGGCAACACAGTATGTGCTATACTTTTATACAATTGGTTTGTTTACACCAGCATCTCCACAGACATGTGAGTGACACATTGTGCTACAACTGTATGGAGGCCACGATGGCACTAGGCAATAGGAATTTTTCAGCTCCATTAAGAAAAAAACAAAGAAGGCTTTTCCCAGAAGATCCTACTGTCTGGGCAAGAGGAAAGAGTAGGAAATGTTACTTCCACAAGAGTTTAATGATTACCCTCTTACATTCAGTATCTGTGCTGAAACTAAAACACAGTCCTGACACCTCAGAGGGGACAAGCATCCCCAAACACCTGCTACACATCTGCACAACCACCACTGGTGTGTTGGCCAGTGGTTAACAACCGGCTCTCCATGGGGACAATCCCTCGTTTGTAGTGCTTGCTGATTTCTCTGGCGTAAATATTCTCACCATGGCCAACATCCAGCTACTAACTTAACATCACCAAACTCGCCATCTGTACAGAATAGGCTTTCGTGAGCAAGTAGAAGGCGGCTTCAGTGCAGAGCGGACTGCACCCTGCAGGGAAGAGCATGAGTCTCCCCATTTTACACTGAAGAAGATGAGACTTAGATGGCCTCCGTCCACATACCTAGAGACTCTCAATCTACGTCTCTGCTTTCCCACGAGGCCTCCCATAAAAGTGCACTGTTTTCAGAATGGTCCTGGGGAGCTGGCAGACGGACAAATGGACAGAGAGATGTGGGGGATGCTATGATTGCTGGGAGCCAGCTGCAAGGGGAGCCCCGCCATCCACAGACCCCTGGAAGGGGCCCACCCCCGTGTAGCCTTGGGCCCAAGGTGACCTGCCTGCTCAGAGACAGCTGCGAAGGAAACTGAGCCTGCAGTTCCCCCAGTGACAGATGCATTTTTCCAACCAAATGAACAGCCACCCAGCAGGCGGTATTTACATTTCCCCTGCAAATGCTTTTTATTGTTTTGGTTTTTTCTTTAACAACTGCCTTTCTTCTGAACCAAACAAAAGCTCATTGTCTGAGTAGTTCCAGGCACCCAGGAATGTTTGTTCCACTGGGGACCACATGGTTCCCTCTGCCTCTTGACTCCGTTCCCTGCCCGCCACCCCATGTCAGTAGGAGGTCAGGGACCCTTTGCTGCTGCCCACCTAGCCGCAGTGTGACCTTGGGCTGGTCACTTGACCTTCCTGAGGCTCTATAGGTTCATCTCTGAACGGGAGGCAGCGCTCGCACCCACACCCACGCCTCGCAGGGATGTCCAAGGGCCAACGAGAGAGGACCGACGAGATGAGTCAGTGTGGGCACTGGCACACCGGAAGTGCCTGCTGGTCCAAACTTGGCTTCGGGGCCTCAGCAATAACATGAGCGAGTTGGCGAGACAGTCTCAGGGCCCCTTCCAGTTCTGGCTGGCTGGCTGACCTTGTAATTGCTGTCATTTGCTCCCAGGGTGACAAAGGACGGAATATATCTGGCACCTCTTTCCCCAGCTGGGCTCTAACAGCTGAAAAGACCCCAGGCCTTGCCCTTCCACAGCTGGGTAAAGGCTCAGACCTCAGCCCCCGCTCAAACTCTGGCTCCCCAGGGCCTCTGTGTGACTTTGTCATCTGTCAGATATAAACACCCACGGGTTTCTGTGAGGCATGAGGATGAATCTGTGAGGGATGCATAGGGCACCCCCAGCCCCGTGTCCACATATTCTGGCCCCATGTGAAAAGGTGACTTTGCCTGAGGACTTTCAGGGGTTAAACCGCAGCTCCCCCAACTCCATGGACTTAAATATTGTTGTTAAAAGACCAATTCTAACCAAAAGAAAAACCATGGCTCTCAGACAAACATCAAATAAACATGTGTCACAGATTTTATTTAATACCCTAATTAAAGAGGGAACAAAACAGCGAGATGCTACAAGCAATTCAACAGAAAACTCAGAACCACAAGGACATGTAGCAAATGAGGAATGCTGCAGTGACTTACAAGGGAATGCACACAGGCCCATCCGAGGGCCATCACCACTGCATTCCCCTGGACTCCACTCATTTACACAATGTGGGCAAGGATCATTTGCCTTGTCCCTAGTTTTGTACCATTTACAGAGCAGTACTAGTAAAAAACTCAGAGACCATGAAGGTGGAGATGACCCTGTGCTGAACAAGATACACAGTAAACCCCCACCCCACCCCCATTTAAAGTCTGCAATTAGGATGACGAAAAAGATCTGGAGATGGACGGTGATAATGGTTGCACAACAATGGGGATGCACTTAATACCACTGCATTGTGTGCTTAAACTAGTTCAAGTGGTACATTTTATCTTATGTATACTTTACCACAATTTTTGTAAAAGCCTGCGATGTAAAAGATATTGCAATAGCACCATATTGCAATAGTGACACTGGGGGTTCGTTTTGTGGTCTCAAAGATCAGTGTTGTTAAAGGGCTCGGACGCCCCAGGAAGTGGTCTTTACTGCCAGACCCAGCCTCAGGGATGGACTTCCCTCACACAGAGGGTGGCCAACCAAACGGCTCAAGTGCAGACCTGAGGCCTTGAGGACAGAGTGGTGGCTGAAGTGACTGAAGGCCTCAGGTCTGCACTTGAGCATGCCGTCACAGATGGGGGGGGAGGCCTGGGCTCCGTCCTCCTCACAGCCCTCAACGCCCGCCCCCCTCCCCCCGCCCGGTCCCCTGGTGTGGCTGGTCCTGAGCCTCTCCCTCCAGAGAAGGTGTCCAGGCTGGTGGGAAGAAAGCACCGAACACCACATCATAAGGGGAAAGGTTGAGGGGACACGGAGGGAACCCCCCAGGGACTAAGTCAGTGCCCAGATCCCAAGGCCTGGCAGCAGGCAGAAGGCGCAGGATGGCTGGGGAGCCCTTCGGGGGTTCAGGCTGTAGCCCAGGCTGTCTGGTGAGAAAGGGGCTGCCTCACCAGGGAGGAGGGTGCTTCGAGCAGGACGGCAGTAGGTGGCCGCAGCCTGATGGGACATAAGCAGCGTGGAAGCCACCCAGAAGCTCAAGCCTCCTCGTCAGCCTTCCCGATATCGAGTGCCCTGGGGGCAGGAGGCCCCCTGAGATCTGTTGAGGCAATGCACCCGTGCGCTCAGAGCCTGAGGTGTGTGTGCCCGGTCTGTGATCCAAGGCACAAAAGAGACCCTAGTGTCTCCCCCACCCGCAGGGTCTGATTGAAGCGACTCCCAGGGACCCAGCTCCCAGAGGCCTGGGTGCCTTTCTCTAATTCACACCAAGGCACCCTGTGGGCTGGCTGTGGCCCTGCTCACCTGCTCACCAAACAGTATAAGGGACCCGCCCTGGCTAGGGGCACGCTAGGCCGTGCATTGAACACCATTCTGCCCTCAGGAACAAAATCTGCAGATTTCTCCAGAACTTGCACACGTCCACAACACTTCAGCTATCTCTCTCAGCTCGGAGATGGCTCTGGGGAGAGAACACCAGCCTTGGTGAGGGGCAGTGGCCCTCCCGGGTCAGCAGTGAGCCTCGGATCCAGGCCTGGTGGCTCCGTCCCCTCTGGATGTCCAGAGTCCAGACTCTCTCCTCCAGGAGCTCGACAACCATGGTCCAGTGCCTGGGACCAGCCCCGAAGGTTTGTTCACCGCTGGGTTGTCTACCCCTTCCCCCAGCCCTGCATCCTCTCAGATTCCTTTGTCTGTAGCCCCTACCCAGGCTCCAAAACCCCCCACCCCCTTCCCACCCTGATTGGAATTCCCTTAATTGGGAGCTGTGCCTCGGGCTCCCTTCCCCCCCTCTCTGGCCCCGGACTGTGCCTGGGTTCCTGGTGCCTGTCTGATGACCACGGGGGCAAACGCAGGGCTCCAGCCTCCCTGGAGATTGCCCAAAGGCTTCGGAATTAATAGCACAGAGTCTGATTCCAAAATAGCATAAATTACATCCTGGAATCCATTACGTTCTGATCTGTTAGGCAGGAGGAAACGTGGTCTGTAGCAAAATAAAAGACATCCTGGAACCCATTATGGACTCGATAGAAGACAAAGGCAGCAAAAAAGGACATTATGGGATCGACGTGCCTAATAAACGACGTGTTGGCATCCCCCTTCCACCGGGCCGAGGATTAACAACAGATGTACTACACTAATGTCGATTTGTATGCTAATCTAAAACAACTGCGTGGCCTTTGCAGACAGGAATTCCACCAACGCAGCCCGGTCCTGTTCCCTGCAGCTGCCAGGGGCAGGGGCAGCGGCCGGCTGGTGGGGGCCATCTCTAGCCAGCCCCCGCAGAGCAGCCTGTGGGTCCCTGAGCCTGGCCTGCAAACCCCAAAACTCAGCTTGAAGAGTCCTCATGGGGTCAGGCACGGAGAGCCTTAGGCTCTGGAGGGGATGTGGCCCCAAGAATTCTTCTGTTTTCTCCCTGACCATCCATTTCCCAAGGTTCAGCCATGCCCAAAGGTAAAGACAGAGCCTAGAATCCCAGAGAATCTCAGACCTGCTGATGACTTTGTTCCCCCACACCACCATCTGGGAGGAGAGTTGGAGGCTGAGGGAGAAGCGATGGCCATCCCAAAGTCACACGGATGCTGCAGCCAGGCCCGGACCCACTACAAGCTTCCTTCGTCCACCCCTCCACAGCCCACGCACCTACAGGTGTGTATCGACCTGCTCCCAGGGATGCCGGAGTCAGTTCTGTCCCACCAAAGAACCTTTCCTGAGGCCTCTTCAGGGCCAGGCCCTGTCCGGACACTGTGAAAGCGATGGCCATCCCAAAGTCACACGGATGCTGCAGCCAGGCCCGGACCCACTACAAGCTTCCTTCGTCCACCCCTCCACAGCCCACGCACCTACAGGTGTGTATCGACCTGCTCCCAGGGATGCCGGAGTCAGTTCTGTCCCACCAAAGAACCTTTCCTGAGGCCTCTTCAGGGCCAGGCCCTGTCCGGACACGGGGGACACAGAGGTGAATCGGATGAAGACCTCAGCATCTTGCCCAAAGCAGCCATCTAAACAAAGGCAGCCAGGGGTTAGGGATCAGAGGTCGGGGCAAGCTACAGAGCAGCACAGAGAAGGAAGTGACCATGAGGACCATGAGCTCTCCAAGTGTATGGCTCAGGGGAGCCTTGGTGGCCCCTGCAGCACCACAGCCTATGGCACAAAGGATCCAAACTCACACTATCACACGGCATGGGTCCCCATATGAATGTGTCTCCAACGACATATGTGTCTGCCATGGCAGGGCTCCAAGGCTGTGGGGTGAACACCTCACACAGGTGAGCTGGAAGGCTGATTGGCACCCCACTCCCAGGCTCCATGGAGAAACGGCATCTCCTCTTGACTGGAAGGCTGATTGGCACCCCACTCCCAGGCTCCATGGCATCACCCCTTGATGCCAACACATCCAGAGCTGACCTCCGGGCACCTCTCATCTCCCTGCGTTTCTGCTTGTCCCTCTCCCTCTGGCTCTTCCTCTCCCTCAGCAGAAATACATGACATGGAGTCAGAAGGTAGAAGCCACATTCTAGCTCTGTCACTGATCAGTTGTGTCATCTTGCATGAGTTCCTTCAGCCCTCGGAGCTTCAGTCTCCTCAAAGCCACCTTGCAGCGCTGCCGCGTGCTGAGAGAGGATGCACAGTGCTCAACACTTAGGTGTTTGAGAAAGTCCACTTCTTTTTATTCTGCCTGTGGCAGGGACAGATGTAGTCACTCAAAATACCACGTCCCTCCCTATATCTCCTCGACCCCTTAGAGTTGACCAGGACGACATGACTAGTTTGGGCCAATAAGTTATGAGGTCGAGGTATGACAAGTCTAAGTGCAACATTCCAGTCTCCCCCTGTTTCAGAGAGTATGGCTGCAAGACGGTGGCACTTTTCTTAACCCAGGGCCCTCAGGAGCTCTGTGATGCTGGGCCCTCCACTGACCTGTACTGGCCACGTAACTTTTGTTGGGTTAACCCCCTGAAATCTTGGGCTGTTTGTTACCAAAGTGTAACCTGGTCCATCCTGACTGTTACAACATCCTACATCATGGGGTTCGTATAGGGATGATATGAGATCTTAATATTGATATAACTAGAATAACATGTGAACACTGCTTTTAGTTTCATTGCCTTCTCCGCACTTCCTCACCAGGATAGATTTGGCACAGTTAGAGATCACAACTTGCAACGAGAAAAAATAGCTATTTTATTTTCAAAGGCCTTCATCTAGAACACACAAAAATACAGTCAAATGCTGCATAACAACAGTTCAGTCAATAATGGGACGCATATGAGATGGCCATCCCACAAGATCCTAATGGAGCTGAAAAATTCCTGTCCCCTAGTGAAGTCGTAGCCATCATAACATCCTAGTGCAACTCATTACTCAATGTCTGCGGTGATGCTGGTGTAAACAAACCTACTGTGCTGTCAGCCATATAAAAGTATAGCACATACAATTATATAGAGTACACAATACTTGATAATGATAATAAATGACTATGTTACCGGTTTATGTATTTACCATACTATACTTTTTATCATTATTTTAGAGTGTACTCTTTCTACTTACCAAAAATAAAAGTTTTCTGTAAAATACTATGCCATGTTACACTGACAGCAGACTCATATATCTCATATGTACCTTGTCTCGATTGCTTCATTTTCTCTGGTGCTTGAATTAATCTTGTGCTGTAACACACTGTACAGGCTTGTAGGAGCAATAGGCTATACCAGTGGTCGGCAAACCGCGGCTCGCGAGCCACATGCGGCTCTTTGGCCCCTTGAGTGTGGCTCTTCCACAAAATACCACGTGCGGGCGCGCA